>NC_134880.1:52316443-52463943 GCF_041734735.1 Babylonia areolata | reverse complement strand
AGAGATGTAGCAGTAGTCTCCGAGTCCAGGATGTGTAGTTGTGCATGATGTGCTGTGCAAGTGTGTTCCAGCAGAGCTCTCCGTCCTTGAACTGACGACTGCCTTGCCAAGTGGACTGCCTTGACGAGCCGGGCTGGCCTGCCGGTGTGGACCTGGACTGATGCACAGAGCTGTTGCTGGACTAGAGTGAGGACTTGACATGTGAAGTACACCTATCTGCACACTTGGCCGGGAGAGACAGGCAGCAGAAGCACCATTGAGACGGGGACAAGCTGATGTCAGGAGGGCTACAAGCTGACGGTGTCTTTGTTGCATTTTTTTCTTCTTCTTAAAACGCTAATTGCCAAACGTCTTTTTTCATGAATTTTCTCTATCCTTTCACATTCCTCACCCCTCATCAAGGACATTTTGTAGGCGGATTGCAAGATTCTCGTGTTCAGTTTGAAAGAGAAGCCTCCGATAAACGAAGCTTGACAAATGTCTCGGTGTAGTATCCCAGATTGTCCCCCACCTAGAAACGTCCCCGGGGGACAATTTGACCGCTGGACTTTCTCACCGTTCATAATGTCCCCTGCGGGCATTTTCAGCGACCAAAATGTCCCCTTCCTTGGATTTTAGCCTCGTTTTGAAATGTCCCCCCTTACCCTGAAAAAAGTGTGTGTGTGTGTGTGTGTGTGTGTGTGTGTGTGTGTGTAAGTGTCTGTGTGTCTGTCTGTGTCTCTGTGTGTAGTTGTAAGTGTAGGAGGTAGGGGGGGGGGGGGGTGTCTGTGAGTCTGTTTATATATGACTGTGTCTGTGTCTGTTTTCTTGTTTAAAGCCAGCATGTAAGCAAGTGTATAGGTTTATACATCCAGTTGTATGCCATACATTGCGTTCATGCTTATGAATATAATACGAATATAACACGCACGCGGGCACGTGTGTGTGTGTGTGTGTGTGTGTGCACGGTGTGTGTGCCTCTGTGTGTGTGTGTGTGTTTCTGTCTGTAATTGTGTCTGTGTGCGTGCATGCTTGTGTGTGTGAGTGTGTGCGTAGGAGGGGGGCCGAGGAGCGTGCGAATGTGTGTCTGTATGCATGTACGCGCGCACGTGTAGGTATGTGTGAAAGTTATTTAAGTGATAAACACCATTTTTCAATGCATAATCTTTGATATATATTCCCCAAGGTTTACTTGTCTTTCTGTCAGCGTGATTTTGCCATTGGGCAAAATCTCGGAACATACCTCAACTGACAAAACTGAACATAATTATTATTTTTATGGAAGAGAGAGACAGAGACAGACACTAAACAGACAGACAGAGACAGAGAAAGAGGGAGAGAAACAGAGACAAAGAGACTGATATAGATACTTATATAGCGCCTATGCTCGGTCGGAGACCAAGCTCTAAGCGCTTTACAAACACGGGGTCGTTTGCACCACAGGCTGCCTACCTGGGTAGAGCCGGCTGATGGCTGCCATCCGTCGGGCGCTCATCATTCGTTTCCTGTGTCATTCAATAAGATTTCAGGAACACACACAAACACACTCAGAGAGACATGTAACATTTAACGTGTATGACCGTTTTGTTTATTTACCCCGCCATGTAGGCAGCCATTCTCCGTTTTCGGGGGTGTGAATGCTGGGTTTGTTCTTGTTTCCATAACCCACCGAACGCTGACATGGATTACAGGATCTTGAACGTGCGTAATTGATCTGCGTGCGTATACACACAAAGGTGGTTCAGGCACTAGCAGGTCTGCACATAATTTATGTTGACCTGGGAGATCGGAAAAATCACCAACATTCGAACCCGGGACCCTCAGATGGAAAGTCCAACGCTTTAACCATTCGGCTATTGCGCCCATCAGAGAGCGGGACACAGACAGACAGACATGTGTGTATGTGTTAATGACTTGAAAATATCGAAATAACAATTTAAAAGCAAACAAATGACATACCACTGTTTTCAGCTTTTACGAACAGAAACAAACTTGTGTTAATGACTTGAAAATATTGAAATAGCAGTTTAAAAGCAAACAAATGATATACCACGGATATAAACTTTTACGAGAAAGAAACGTGTGGTCAGTGTAACAAAATCTTCATGTCCTCAATTAAACAATGAAAAGTCGAATCACTGCCACGTCAGAACATTGCTTCGCCGGACAAAAAAAAATTTATGTTAGATAAATGACACGTCGGGCTACTGACACGTTGGACTATCGGATTGTAGCCGACGGGTGCACTGCCTTTCACCGCCTTCACACTGATATATTTTCAACGAATTCTTGACTATCCCAATTAAAATGATAAGACTGGTTCATCAATGAATTAAGCAAAACTTTATTAAAAAGCAATGTTTTGACATACGAATTTTCTGTTGGAGACTGATTTTCCAAATCAACAACTACGACAACCCCCCCCCCAAAAAAAAAAAACAACAACAAAAAAAACAAAACAAAAACAACAACAAAAAAACAAAACAAACAAAACCAAAAAAAACCCAACTCAATTGCAATTGTGAAAAACAACAACATCATCACAACAACAAACAACAACAACAACCCACACTGAAAAAATATCAATTGCCTTTGTGGTGTAAAATATCTCCTCATATTGTGTACAGGCCAGCAGTTTGAAATGCTCTTTTTCTCAACTTTTTTTTGTTTTGTTTTTTGGTCTGTATCCCTGAGTGCACTTGGGAAAAATTCACACAGAGAAATCTTTTGTGATAAAAAAAGAAATACAGATACAAATACAAAAATACAAAAAACCTTTTTTCAAGTATGAAACCACATCGGCAGCATTACTTTTCATTCCCCACGCTGAATTCGATACATTTTTTTAACACACAGCTTTTAACACTCTTGCCAAGAAAACTCAAACAGTCACCATAAAACCAAACGCACAGCTGCTGCTGTTATTGATGTGACGGTTGGTGTACTTCAGAGATGGATGTCCCTGTTTTGACTGCGGCTGACAAAACCTACGCCAATATAGATACACACTTAAATATACACACACGCGCGCGCGCGTGCACGCACACACACACACACACACACGCGCGCGCACGCATGAACACACACACGCGTGCGCGCACGCACACGACCTACACCAATATAGGTACAGACTCATACACATGTGCACGCACGCACACACACACACACACACATGCACACGCACAGGCACACACACACACACACACCACGCGCTCGCAGATATAGCAAATGTTTTGTGGGAGAAACGCAGGGAGGAAGGGGGGGGGGGTGTCATTATCGGTGGAGGGGACGTTACGCATACAAGGGGGCGGGCGGGGACATTTTCAGGGTGGGGGGGGGGTACATTTCAAAACGACGCTAAAACGCTGAACTGGGTACATTTTGACCGTTGAAAATGTCCGCAGGGGACATTATGGATGGTGAGGAAGTCTCCCGGGGGACATTTCCAGCGGTCAAATTGTCCCGCGGGGATGTTTCCTGGGTGGGGGACACTATGGGATACTACTCCGGTGTAAATAGGAAAAAGGGGTGGAGTGAAATGGTGAGAATGCAGCCCGAGGGCGAATCCAAACTGGGTGTGGTGGTCCAAGCGAAGAACAGTCTACGGTCCAACAACGCAGTTCATAACTCTTCCTTTGATTTGTCCTTGGCCGAAAGGAACCCCTGTGGCAGTAGAAGCCAACGTTAGAGACATACCTTCGTTGTCAATTTAGGAGGATCACTGACCAAGGTGGCCGCCGTTTATTCGTCATCTTTTGCGATGAAGATAGGAAATGGGAACGGGGGCGTAGGGAGTTGTAAGTGCTGGGATTTTGACAAGTGGAATCTGCAGTTTCGCGGGTGAGCGGAAATGGATAGGGGAAGGGAGAGGTAAGGAGACGGGAGTAGGGCTCATGATTTATTACGCTTGCACAGTCTCGAATATTAAACACACACACACATATATATATATATATATATATATATATATATATATATATATATATATGTGTGTGTGTGTGTGTGTGTGTGTGTGTGTGTGTGTGTGTGTGTGAATGTTTTGTTTTTGTTGTTTTTAGATTGTGCGAACGCATCCTTGTCGAGATACGCTACATATGCTTCTTTCTTTCCTTATTTTTTTAAAGAATGTTTTTATAACATTATGCAGAGGCATGTTTTTGTTGTGTTTTTGTGACTGGTTGCGAATGTTGTGGTTCTTTATGAAATGCGCTTATTCAAGATAAATCATTAGGGTTTTTAAAGTGCGTGTAGGTTACTGAATTCATAACTGAGTGAGTTTCTATGGGTTGATATGTCAGTGTGACATAAACATCTTCTTTATTCTTGTCTTAAAGCGCACGTACATTTGGTTGGCTGAATCAATATTTTGGTTCAGGTGCTAATTTGTTTGAAAAAAACAAAACAAAGATAAAGTACAAGTACCGATGTAAAACCAACGTTATGAGAAGAGTGTCATGATTCCCTTTGCTCTTTCTCTCTTAACAGCGAAACAAGCAGGCCCACGAGATAATAGATCACCAGCAACTGAGAAAATACATCCCCAGCCCCCCCCCCCCCCTCTCCCCTCCCGACCCCCTTCCGCCCCCCACCCCCACCCCCCACCCCCTCACGACTAGCTTATCTCTTGCATCAATCCAACACATGGCAGCAGTCACAGTGACCCAGAAAGGGTGAGTGATGGGTTCTGCTGCAGACAACTGCCGAGGTTTGTGTCGTCGTCACTTATTCATGGCACTCACCAGATTCTCTGACCGCATAATATACTTTGTGAAGAGTGGAAAACAAAAACCGGCCGTTTTATTGTTTCAAGATGAAAATACCATTTGGTTCCCCCCGGCCCCCTCCCGCCCCACCTATCTCTGTCTCTCTCTCTCTGCAGCGCTTTGTGTGTGTGTGTGTGTGTCTGTGTGTGTGTTCAGTTAACCTCAGCCACAAAATTTGCACATAATCTTTATCACCGCCTTGCCCCACTTCCAGTGCCGAAAACCGTAAATTGCACGTGCACAACGTTACGTTGTTACAACGCCGGCACAGAACGAGGGAGATGTACCGAGCTGCCACGACACCGGATACGGAGACTGATGTCTATCTTTCTCCCAACAACAAACCATGGCATCGTTGACTGGCGAGCTTCGGAGTTTGGAAATGTCAGCTGTGATTTGCCTGTGCCCATAAACAGGGAGGCACAGTGACGGGCATATATATGTCTGTGGTGGAACAGTGCGTGTGGGACTGAAGGGGTGAGAATCGTGCGACATGACTTAGATGCACACGTATTACAATGACATGCCTGTCCTGTGTTTTTGGCCATTGTTCGTCATTGGGTGACAGGAAGACGAAAGCATTGATGTTGAGATGTGTGCATGAGCTGTACCACAACGACGAAAGAAAACTGCGTGTCTGCTTTTTTGCGTGTGCACTGCACGACAATAAATTACCATGCCATGCAATCGTTTCCCACAATATGTATTGAAAATGTATCTCCCTTTGTGACCTTCGCCAGCGTATAACGGCACATAAAAATTAATGATTCTTGGGTGTGTTTTTTTTAACTTGAGTTTGTATTCGAAACATATGCACATCTTTCTTAGTGGCCTTAACCTACAGGCAATGACGTAGCCTATAGAATGTCTATTGGAGTTTCTTACAAACTCATTTCTCATCAAGAGAATTTGATTGTTTCCGACTGTGAATGGCAAACAACAGTGAAGGAAATGTCTTACCAAAGGCCAAGGCACGTTTAAGTCTCTTATTTTTTTTTTTTTTTTTTTAAAGCTGACATGTTGTGTCTGGATGTCAGATTTTTTCCTGTGCCAGTCTAGCAGCGTTTTTGTTTAAAAGATTCTTCAACTTGTGCTCTCAACCCAGGATGATCCATTTGCGTTTCTGGTCAGCAATTCCCAATTTTGCTTGTGTAAAGTTTTATTGACAGCTTTTAGCCGACTTTGGCCGTAGAAATACTGTCTGGGCAACCATAATTATAGTTCTGATTTTGGGTTGTGAAAGATTTTTTTCCAGTAAATTGAGACAAAATACCAGCAGTACTTTTGTTATCGGTCAGACATACACATATTGAGGAGATGGATTTTGGGGTTTTTTTGGTTTTGTTGTCCAATAGGAATGAAAAAAGACGAGAAAATTTGGTTAGCATTTTGTGTTGCCGCCCATTTTTTCTTCAGTTCATCAACCTGTTGAATGATAGGTCTGTTGCGTCTTTTTGACTTATTTTGCTGTCAGAACCTTTTTTTTTTTTCTTTTTTTTTTCAGTAATCTTCCCACGTTCGTCAGGCAAACTCCGACATATGAAACGAAATGTTCTAGAAGCACTAATGTAAATACGAAAATGTCAGGAGCAAGTGATGGTAATCTCCTTCAGCTGTGTGTGAACGACTGCCGTGCCGACAGATAGGAATTTCTGGTGAGGAAGTGAAGTCATGCTTTGCATACAGGGATTTGTTGCGTCATGTGCAATTCATTCTGTCCTGCCGACTTGTGGCTGTCTGTCATCGTTCTGGTAGGGTGCCAGTCAGTGCAGGATAGGTTACCCCTATACCTATGTATACCACCGATACATGTAGAATACGGGATGCAGTAGAAATGTTCGGGGGGTGAGGGAGGGGGTTGGGGGGGGGGGGGGGAGGGGAGAGAAAACAGTCGGTTTCATCAGCAGTTAAGTCCAAACAATTGACTGTTCTTGCTGGAAGAATAAGATCTGTTGCATCAGTAATAAAGTCCGCACAGTTGACGGTTTAGACTTTTTTTCAAACGTTGATTTATTTATTTATTTATGACCTGTTTAACCTTTTTGACTCACTTGTGTAAACAAAATGAGTATATGTTTTAACCCGGTGTTCGGTTGTGTGTGTGTGTCTGTGTGTGTGTCTGTGTGTCTGTGGTAAACTTTAACATTGACATTTTCTCTGCAAATACTTTGTCAGTTGACACCTAAATTAGGCATAACAATAGGAAAAATTCACTTCTTTCCAGTCATCTTGTTTAAAACAATATTGCACCTCTGGGATGGGCACAAAAAAATATTTAAAAAAAGAAGCCTAATTATATGCAAACTGCATTTACTGTTATATTTATATTTTTTGTATTCTCTAAACTTGGCACTTTGACCTCTTATTCTGACACAACAAGAGGAGTCATTATTATCATTTTTTGTTCAAACAGGTACTTCTTTTGCTAAGCATGGAATTTTTATTTATTTTTGCAAACGTTTTGGTGCAGATAGTAAAAAAAAAAGAGAAATTACTCTGTACTTAATGCTAGGGGACTTAATTTATCACAAGTGAGTCTTGAAGGCCTTGCCTCTCTTGTTTCTTCTATTGTCTACCAGTTAAGTTTGTTTTTTAGTATGTTTCTATTCCCCCTTTGCAGTTCTGTTAGTCTCTTCACCGTCATGTAACCACAAAGTCTCTGGCGACCCAAAACCACACTCTGAAGAAACTCGGTGGGGATTGTAAGACTGAAGACCTACTACTGAACTCACCCAGTTGTGAGAACTGTGGGAAGCTGTCAAACAAGCTGGTACTAGTTGTTGTGGCGAAGCCAGGGCGTTGTGACTGAGGAAAGCAGTGTAGTGTGCTGTTCCAGTTTCATCACCCGTACCACGTGGCTTGCACAGAGACGCCTCCTACCCACCTTCCATCACCTGCCTATCTTGTTCTGTCTGTCTCTCTCACCACACGTGTGTGTGTGTGTGTGTGTGTGTGTGTGTATGTGCGCGCGCCCGCGCGCGTGTATGTGTGTGTGCGTGTGTGTGTGTGTGCGTGCGCGCCCGCGCGCGTGTATGTGTGTGTGTGTGTGTGTGTGTGTGTGTGTGTACCAACCCTTCTCTTCCGTTCTGTCTCAGTCACCATGTTGTGTGTGCAAGTGTGTATGTGTGTGTGTGTGTGTGTGCGCGCGCGCCCGCGTGCTTGTATGTGTGTGTGTGTGTGTGTGCGTGCGTGTATGTGTGTGTGCGTGTGTGTGTGTGTGTGTGTGCGCGGGCGCCCGCGTGCGTATATGTGTGTGTGCCGTGCGTGTGTGTGTGTGTGTGTGTGTGCGCGCGCCCGCGCGCGTGTATGTGTGTGTGTGTGTGTGTGTACCAACCCTTCTCTTTCGTTCTGTCTCAGTCACCATGTTGTGTGTGCAAGTGTGTATGTGTGTGTGTGTGTGTGCGCGTGCCCGCGTGCTTGTATGTGTGTGTGCGTGTGTGTGTGTGTGTGTGTGTGTGCGCGCGCGCCCGCGTGCGTGTATGTGTGTGTGCCGTGCGCGTGTGTGTGTGTGTGCGCGCGCGCCCGCGCGCGTGTATGTGTGTGTGTGTGTGTGTGTACCAACCCTTCTCTTTCGTTCTGTCTCAGTCACCATGTTGTGTGTGCAAGTGTGTATGTGTGTGTGTGTGTGTGCGCGCGCCCGCGTGCTTGTATGTGTGTGTGCGTGTGTGTGTGTGTGTGCGCGCGCGCCCGCGTGCGTGTATGTGTGTGTGCCGTGCGCGTGTGTGTGTGTGTGCGCGCGCGCCCGCGCGCGTGTATGTGTGTGTGTGTGTGTGTGTACCAACCCTTCTCTTTCGTTCTGTCTCAGTCACCATGTTGTGTGTGCAAGTGTGTGTGTTTGTGCGCGCTCGGGCGCATGAGGCCCAAGTTACTGTTTCTGTGGATTGCCGGTTTATGTGGTATGCATGCGTGCGTCAGTGTGTGTTTGTGCGTGAGAAAGAGAGGAATGTGTATGTATGAGACTTTGCCGGGAGATGGAATCCTTCTCTTGGAGTAGATGTGGAAAAGGGTGTGCCGGCGCACGCGCGCGTATATGTGCGTTTGTGTGGAAACCAGTTCAGTCAGCGTGTGTGAGTGTACGTGTATATGCGCCCGTCAGTGTGTGTATGTAGGTATGTATGTATGCGAGTCTTTACTATCATTCCATGCATCCCAAAGCCACTGTAGTCATAATACGGGTATCGCATTTTTGTTGGCAGAGTTTCCAGACACAAAAGAAACATAACTGTCTGTGCATTCTATAGGCGGAAAGAAGTCAGTCAGTGAAGGTTGCCGACAGAGAGTCGATCACAAGCCAAAACAGTTACACAGTCTCCCTTTCTTCAGATTTCTTATTGAAACAAATACTCTATATCTTTTGGTGATTAAAACGCTTTGTGTGATTTTGTTTTGTTTTTGTGTTTCGAACGTTTGACAAGTTACTCGGCAGCAGGTCAACAGCTGTATTCAACCCAAACATCCGGGTTATGACACAACTAATTCAGTAACGGAGCGACCATCCCCGACCCGGCTTGTTCCCTGGTGGAGGATAGGGGGACGGCCCTCAGATATGAGGGTTAGCTACGATGCCGGTTTGTAGCCCAGGACCAAGTGGCGATGTTCCTATCAGGACGTGGACGGGCAGCAGATGGCACTGTTGCACTGACTGAAGTACCCCATGTGTCCTATGACGAGCTCATCATCCGATCAAGAGGCGTGCTATAACCTCCAGCCCCGTGGTGGGATCCTCGGAGAAAACACACCCCCTCCCCCACCCTGTGCTCACAGGGCAGGTCTTTGGGCCATGAGCTAAGGGTGAGGTAACCCCGACAGAAACCCCGAGTGCTGAAGACGGATGCGTTAGGCCGCATTACGCACCCCACCAAACCACAGCACCAAGCATCACCGCCTGTGACAATGCCAGACAGCCACAAAATGGATGGTGCTCACCCACTGAGGCCCCTCCAGGGTGAGGCAGCGCCGGGCTCTGAGCCTCAACGGAGTCCATCTGCAGCAACTGGAGGTCACTCGCGTCCATCTTGTCACTCCATGGGACGGCAAAAGTAATCGACTGGCAGCACCTCAGCCACACCCAAGAAGCATCGATCTTCCATGGTGATGCATTGGAATGCAGAGAGAGTCTCAACCAAAAAGGACAGAGTTAGAACACATCCTGCACCAGAGGAGCATCACCATCTGTTGCATTCAAGAAACCCGCTTGTGATGTAGAAAGGCATTCAAAATCAGAGGCTACCTGAGCTTCAGGATGGACAGCTGATCGATACAAGGGCGGAATCCTGAAGCTGGTCCAGAACAACATTGACGTCTGCGAAACAGCCGTCCTTATGGAGGGTGCCGAGTACTAGATGCTTCAGGCCAGGGTGAATGATTCAAGTGTTTCACATCCTGAATTTCTACTGCCCGAACGACCGACCCCTGTCTCTCCATACCATCATAGTCCCAGGCTCGAGCTTCATGGCAGTAGGTGACTTCAACAGTCACTCCCAGAGCTAGGGGTGCAGTCAGATGGAGAAGAAGTGGAAGACTGACAAGACGAACACCATCTCGTCCTGACTCAGGCCACCAGTCTGGCTTGCCACCTGCTACAAGCCAGCTAAATCCCTGACATGCTACAGCCATGGAAAGAAGATTATACAAATCTTCACATCTCCACAACAGTTCCTTAGTTTACCTAAGGAGACACCCAGAATGTCACCGTCAAACTCGCCCTCACACTGGCCATGACTGCTGACAAATACCCGGAAGAATCAAGTGTACACCGGCGGCTCAGCAGCCAACGCTGTGAGTGATGGACGCGCAGGCGTACTCATCAAATCCCCTAAGGAACAAACCTCCACAACAGGGTTACAGATCGGGAAACACTGTTCAAACTACTCGGCCCTCATGCAGGCTGCCGCCATGGTTCTAGTCTCCAAGAGTGGCTGCCTCCAAGTTGTCTTCCTCTCTGATGCACTGTCTGTTCTGGAGGCCCTTGCAAGAGACACACATTCTCGCCTCGTGGAAAGACTCAAAGAAGTTGTCAAGAGAAGGCGAGTAGTCCTGCAATGGGTGCCAGCCTATTGAGGAATCCCAGGCAACGAAGCAGCACATCAGCTCGCTAAACCCGAGCAAGAGGAAGTCAAACTGAAAACAGCGCCAGCTCCGCAGAGAAGAAGACCCTCGTGAAGGCAATGCTACGACCAAGAACCACGAGGGTGTATATCACCTTCGTGAACCCTGGCAACAAGTGGCAATCATAAGATTACGAACTGACCACTGCCGTCTCAATGCCCACCTGTTCAGGAAGATGAAGCTGGCACCATCTCTGACCTGCTCCTGTGGTCTCGAAGACTAAACACCAGAAAACATTTTTCAGTCCTGTCCCCTCTTGAAGGGGCTAAGAGACACCGTATGACCGACACCAAGCATATACACACCACGCTCCATGGCAGCAGACACGACATGGATAGGACAGTGTCATTCATCAGATGGGCTGGACAAACACTGTGAAAAGGCGAACAAGAAGAAAACCCAAACGTGTTCATTCTGCTCGGCACACACACACACACACACACACACACACACACAAACGATTTGAATGCTGTTACATCCGGTAAACAGCCTCGGCAACCAAACATTACTGACGCACACTGAGACACTGCAACGGTTTTGGACGGTGTCCCACCGTGTTTCTGCATCTCACCCAACCTGCTATACGTAAATGGACCGTTAACTCTTTCCATACGAACGGCGAAAGAGACGACGTTAACAGCGTTTCAGCCCAATTGCCATCATCAAAATATTGCAAGCGGAAGGCTCTGATACTGAAGAGGTGAATGTTGACAAACAATACCACAATTCTGACGACGGAAGCTAAAGGTTGGGTCATTCAGACACCCACTGGACATCCGAGGGGTCTGTGTAGTGGAGAAGAGAGGACTGGCCGTACTGAGTGAGTTAACGCTTAAACGAACCGTCACTTCTCGGGTGTCTGCCTGAGGGTGGGAAGACATGCACAGGCTATCTGTCCCTCAAACTGCACCTTAGGAGGTATACACTCTTAACCTGTAACTGCCTTCACCAGTCAGTCCTGAAGTGTTGTTAGTGGCCGGTGCATGACCAAACTGACTTTTCCAGTTTGCAGTGTAAAACAATAATAATGATAATGATACCAATAATAGTGAATAAATTGAACACTTAATCGCGGTGACGATGTGCACCAAGCTGACTGCTCCAGCTTGCAGTATAAAATAACAATAACAATGATAATAATAATGATAATAACAATAATAGTTAACAAATTGAACATCGCGAAGACGATGTGCGTCGCCTTCTTCAGGTCAGAAGAATTGCTATGTCTACTAAACGCAAGCTGTCTAATTTGCTTTGGTATTATTCTGTGGTAGAACTGAAGAAATATAACTTATCAATCTGTGAACATACTTATAAACTAGACATACATGTAGATCTACACTCTGACGCTAACCCAAGGTCGCTGTTCTACAAACCAAGAAACGTAGAACAGACAAACCTCACCAGTGCAAAAGACAAAACGCAGCAAAAGATTTCCATTGAGGGAGAGGGGGGTTGGGAGGGGGTTGGGGGGGGGGGGCAGGGGGAGGGGGAAGATGGAAAGGCAAGATGAAGGACAGTTCGTGGAAAAAACAGTGTTCTCTGTTCCCAGCCTCTTCTTCCTTGTCCTCTGCGCTTGCAAAAGGTCAGACCAGACCAACACCATGGTTCATACTCTGGTATGAACACTCGGGCGCAATAGCCGAGTGGTTAAAGCGTTGAACTTTCAATCTGAGGGTCCCTGGTTCGAATCTCGGTAATGGCGCCTAGTCGGTAAAGGGTGGAGATTTTTCCGATCTCCCAGGTCAACATATGTGCAGACCTGCTTGTGCCCAAACCCCCTTCGTATGTATACGCAAGCAGAAGATCAAAATACGCACGTTAAAGATCCTGTAATCCATGTCAGCGTTCGGTGGGTTATGGAAACAAGAACACACCCAGCATACACACCCCCGAAAACGGAGTATGGCTGCCTGCATGGCGGGCTAAAAACGGTCATACACGTAACAGCCTACTCGAAAAAGTTGACATTTTGGCTAAAAAAAAAGGAGCTAGAAGCTCCATGAAGGAGTTAGATTTAAATATTTCGCTTTCACTACAGGAATGTTACACCGTGGTAGAAAAAGTCCAATGGTCAAAATTTCAGTTTGAAGAAAAACTCACCGGTAACTCGGAGTTACATAAGAATATACAGAAAATGTATGGTTTCATGGGAAAACATTACCATAATGATTTTCATAAGAGGCAAATCATTTCTCTAATCTGCAGATGGACAATGAATTGTTTTAGGACAAAATATGTCAGTAATGTTTCTTGCATCTGTGGTGCTCACATAACAGCCGATCATATACCAACTTGCGCTTAAACTGACTGAATCATCTTCAGTGTTGACGATCATCAGCAGTCCATTGCTAATGTATGACTTTTTCAACTCCTTGTTAAATAGTCCAGTTGGTTCGCTGTTATAGTTGTTAGTTTTTCATTAGAAATATGTTACATTGTTATGTTTTTGTTTGTTTGTTTTCTAACAAAACTTAAATCAATCATTTTCTATATGTAACACACACACACACACACACACACACACACACACTTTCACTTACTCGCATGCGTACACAGTAATCCCCTCCCCCCCCCTCCTCCACCCACTCGATTTTTTTCCTACCCTCGTCTGATATCACTTAAGTGAAATGACGTTAAACTAAAAAACGAACGAACGAACTACTCGAGTACATACGAGTGAACGTGGGAGTTGCAGTCCACGAACAAACAAGAAGAAGAAGAATACCCTAGTCATCGATGTCCATGTTTCAGTCCCTTTGTGTGGACTATTGTGAATGGTCTGTCCATACGGTTCCCTCTTGGTGTCCAGACGTTCTTCTTCTTCTTCTTCTGCGTTCGTGGGCTGCAACTCCCACGTTCACTCGCATGTACACGAGTGGGTTTTTACGTGTATGACCGTTTTTACCCCGCCATGTAGGCAGCCATACTCCGCTTTCGGGGGTGTGCATGCTGGGTATGTTCTTGTTTCCATAACCCACCGAACGTTGACATGGATTACAGGATCTTTAACGTGCGTATTTGATCTTATGCATGCGTTTACACACGAAGGGGGTTCAGGCACTAGCAGGTCTGCACATATGTTGACCTGGGAGATCGGAAAAATCTCCACCCTTTACCCACCAGGCGCCGTCACCGTGATTCGAACCCGGGACCCTCAGATTGACAGTCCAACGCTTTAACCACTCGGCTATTGCGCCCGTCGCCCAGACGTTCAACATCCTGCTAACAGAATCAATACGTAATGTAACATTTGGTCTTCAACGTGAGTGCTGGCTCCAGGAAATCAGAATAGATTTGGCATTTGTGCGGTCACATCTTGAAAGTAGGTTTTGAAATAAGTATAGGTAAAATGAAATAAATGAAAACGACAACAACAACAGTCTGATCATACTGCTCCGGACCAGCAGGCTACTTCCAACTCAGTAGCAGGGCGACCATCCCTAACCTGGTGGTCCCCATCTGTGTTCGGGGGGGGGGGGGGGAAAGAAGAACAAAATATATATACATATACATATAAAAAGAAAAGAAGAATGAAAGAAAGGAGAAAAAAGAAGAAAGAAAGAAAGAAAAAGTCTGTGGTCTATAAAAGAAAATATTTTCGCTATGGCTTGACCAAAATTGGCAGGAAGCGATCTTGCCATTTTCGTCTTTTGCATCACCAGGGCACCACTGCGCGTGCAAACAATGCGTCATGCAGTCACGTGTTTCCGTGTCTGGAACCAATTATTGTTATAGGTTAAGAGATAGCGATCCCCAGCCTAACGAGTGCAGCCACCAGCGTGCATTGGGCACATTATTACATTACTGTTATGACGCAGCAGGCAACATCGCACATCGTGCAGTGTGTGTGTGTGTGTGAGAGAGAGAGAATCAAACACAAGACTCTCTCTCCCCCCCCCCCCCCCTCTCTCTCTGCCCCACCAAAGTTAAAAAAGATTATTTATTCTAATCGAGATAGAAATTGCCGATTTCTATATCCACGACTGAAAATGAAGGCCTTTTTCTTGTTACGTGACTGACCCATATACTCAGGACTTTGAACACTTGAACATTTCTAAAGATCTCGGCGAGAACTCCTTTGGCAGCCGTTGCTCCGGGCCATATGCACAATATATCCACGTATGTTACCCAGATCAGTATTCATCTGAATCTTATGCCTTTCGTGACTGTCATTTGAAGTCTCCTGTTGTTGAACGTCCAAGAAGCACGATTACACAGGGTTAACCAACTGTATAAATGATGAGACCTTTGGGATCGAGTATATATGTACATATGATCGAAATGGTCGTTATTGCAAACAGTTAATTGATGCGCTAAATGGAGTATTTATCTTTGTTCTTTGTTACTGAGAGTCCAGCCAGAGGCCAGATCGGGGCTGTAAATGGAACAATATCTATTTCTGCATTACTTGACAATAGTGTTCGAAGATGAAGTATCCAAATGTTGTTTCGTTAAGGTTCCTGTACAGCTATGTCTGACACGTTCATTAACCTGTACACTTCAAAGATAACTTGGAAAATGATTGAAACCACCAACACTTAATTAAAGAATCTGCAAGCATAGCCAGGTATATACCGCTTCAAAATTCAAAATTAACTTACAAAATAATTAAAACCACCAACACTTGATTAAAGTATTTATAACCAGGTAGGTATATATGCTCCACACACACACACACACACATACACACAGAAGGCAAGCTATCAACATATCATTCCCTAACAACAGATCTGGCCTGCTGTCTTGTACGAAGACAGCACTCGGCAAACACATACATCAAACAAGAGGTCCGTCTTCTTCAATAGCCAACCCCCAGATCCCCGTGAATCCACACTGATAATACATTTTGTCCCTCCGTATCTCACCAGACCTGAAACAGAAGACAGACTTGATTTATAGCCATGTCTGCCGATTTAGCTGGCGTACTGGTTGTCTGATTTTTATCATCGCGGTTTTGCTTTCCCTGACGGGTGTGGATTTAAACAAATATTTATATATACATACATAAAGTAAATAAATAAAAACACCTGCATTAATACACTTGACGAAGCAACAGGAAGCTTAAATTGGGGGCTTGAAGCACTTGGCCTAAATCAACAACGACATCCCCCCCCTGTCCGCCCCCCCCGCCCCCCCCCCCAACCCTCTCTCTCTCTCTCTCGTGACGAAGGGAAGAAAAATATAGAGGCGCCGTAGCAAAATCATGTAGGCGTTGGACTTCTGCCTACAGTGTTCGTTTGGTCGAGGCCCCGTTTCACATCATTTTGTGTCCTCGGAAAAGGCACTGTATTCCGATTTTCCTCACTCCACCCATGTGCAAATGGGCACCTGAAATCGGTTGTGTCAGGTCACAATGCCAAAAGAAAAGAATTCGGCATCGCCTTCAGTTTCCTATCGGCTGAGTCATACGCACAGTGGATGTCCCGATGGCTGGAATTGGCTATGAGACCTTTAACATTACACAAGTGTCTGTCTGTCTGTCTGTCTGTCTGTCTATATATATATATATATATATATATATATATATATATATATCATATAAATTCACATACAAACAAATATGTGGGCTGTCATAACAAGATTTGTGGACAAGTCCATGACGTTCTCTCTCTCTCTCTCTTTTCTCTCTGCCTCTCTTGTTGTTCTTTCTCTCCCCCCTCCACCCCCCCACCCACCGAACCTCCTCCCCCTCCCCAATAACAAACCTCCCCGAAACTTCCACTTTTTAAGGTATTTTCTTATTTCATTTTTCTGTGCTATTTTGCATTCTTATATCCGCATGCATAACACTGACAAAGGTGTTGAAAATCTCCATCATTTTAATGTGCAAGCCCCCCCCTCTGATATCCTGTTCTATCCGTACATGTATATATACATACAAGCGAATCGGTAATAAATGCATCAACATGTGGTGTGTATGTATGTGTGTGTGTGGGAGAGCGTGTGTGTGTGTCTGAGAGAGAGAGAGAGAGAGACGGGGAGGGGGGGGGAGGGAGCGGGTAAGAAAATCAACTCAACGAAAACGAAAACATAAAGAAGGAAAAGAGAAAAAAAGAGTTAAAAAAAAAAAGAAGAAAAAAAAAGAAAAAAAGAGGGAGTGGGTGCGGAGAGGGGCGGGGGGGAAGGGGGTGGGGAAACCAAACACAAACACAAACAAAACAAAAACCAACCATTTCGTGAATAAAAGCATTCATGTTACCACGCATCACGCACCCCCACACCCCCACCCTCACCCCCAAAGCACACCAAACCCTCGATGTTCGTACTGGCCTTGCCTCTGCTCTCTCTCCCGATACAGCAAACAAAAGAAAAAAAAGGCGTGTGCAACTCTGTATCACACATGTGTGCGCACCTGACTCTGTGCGTATGACACGCAGGAGAGGCCATCAGCAAATATGTATATTCCTGCCCGTGGTTGTTTGACAATACGACTGAAAAAAAAAAATGAAAAAAAAAGAAAGAAAGAAAAGCAGCTCTATTCAGGCGGTTTGAAAGGAGAGAACTTCAGAAAGAGAGATAGAGATGGGGCGAGCTATACAAATGTCTCGTGGCTGAAAAGAACTGAAAGAAGAGGAAAATAATCGCGCTTTTCTATGAGCAGTGTTGGACTTAGGGTGTTGGTGTTGGTGTTGGAAATCTGGTTGCTTATTTGACGTATCTTGCCACCCGGGTGTTGGTGTTGGAAATCTGGTTGATTATTAGACGTATTTTGCCACCCATCTCTCCCTGAATTCCTCGACAGAAGCTTGAGAAATTTCGCTGGTATATCTTATCAGCTGTCAACATTCTCGTCAGGGCACATGTTTTAATTGTGGCATTCGTCACACAGGCCGCGAGTGTGAAAATAAACGAAAAAATTAGTTTCAAATTTGTCACTGCAGTGGCAGTATATTGCGATTCCTTCATTCCTCCTCCGACCCTGCACACACACACACACACACACACTACACACCCACACGCCACAGCGGTTCTCACTTTTGACATGGCGGCCGAGATAATGGGAAAGACGTCCTCAAGTCTCGTCAAAAGAATCATCAGAGCGGATGGACCGTGACGGGCAGAACCAGTCGGGCAGGCTGGTCAAGCCACACGTGCTGTGTGACATTTTGTGGGGCATCAGGAAAAGGGTGGTGATGGATTGGGATGGACAATTCGTGTAGGGGTGTCTGTGTCCAGTTTCTACGGTTTAACCCCCCAAAAAGAACAGATCGGCTTAGGGCTTGTGTCTGAGAGAGAGAGAGAGAGAGAGTCACGTTAAGTCAGTCGCGTGTGTTAACCACACGATTGTGGTGCCGTTAACCTCGAACATTGCCGTCAACCTTGAAAAAAACCCGTTGAACTGCACGAATTGTATGTCTAATTAATGAGGAATCAATGTATAACTGATCGGCAGTTCGTCGATGAGAGTAACGGATGATAATCTGAACTGTCGCCTCCATGGAATGCCTCGAGGAACGAGTGCTGACGACAAAGTCTGTTGCATCGACACATTACGTCACTCGACTGAGCCTTGAGCGGGGATCCGTTATTATTTCTGTCTGCAAGTAAAGATAACAGCAGTTCGAGGATAACGGCACCACACACGATAATCTCGCGTCAGAGCTGGCTTGCTTCGCTTAACGTAAAGAATGTTCCTACCGTCTTTGTGAAATCAGCGTAGACTTAAGAAAACGTCAAGCAAACTTATCAGTGCGAAGATAGCTGAAGCAAACCTGGACAGATTTCATGAATGTCTTTAATTACGTGTGAAATACCACATATCTTAAATAATTTCTTTGCAGGCTACCTAGTTATCTAAATCATCGGCTCATGTGTGTGTGTGTGTGTGTGTGTGTGTATGTGTGTGTGTGTGACATAGTTGTAAATTCAAAGGTGCAGCTGAGGGAAGAGATATTATAGGCTGAGTGCACATTCACACTAACAAAATGAGGGTTTCCTCATGTGACTTTCAACATAAAAAAAGAACTTATGGGTTTTAATGTAAAATCAGATTAAATTTTTTAATCAAATAGGGAAAAAAAATCATCGAATAGCAAACAACAACAACAACAATAAACAAAGAGTGAATTTGAATATTTCACGTTGGCCATCTCTTTTGTTTACTTATTCATTACTTAATTTTTCACGATGAGCTCATTTTAAGATGGGGCGGCCGGGGGATGTTGTGAATGTTACGGAAAGCACATATTGCAGAATGTCCACGTCAACAAAGCTTATTTCCCAAAGTCAGAGAGAGAGAGAGAGAGACTGAGGAGGGAAAAAAAAAAGGGGGGAAATGGTGTGTCTGCTGGTATACTTTGAATTGACTTTTCATTTTTGGAAGCCTACGCACCAACCACCCACTTTAGCATAAAATTGTTGAACTTGCACTCGACCTTTTATTCATGTTTTTTTTTTTTTTTTTTTTTAATGGGGAGGGGGTGGAGGTTGGGGAAAGGGAGTGCCCATCAATGGTGAATTGCGAAATTCATGTATTGCCTGCCTGTGTGCCTGCCTGTCTCTCTCTCTCTCTCTCTCTCTCTCTCTTTCTCGCTGTTCTTTCTCAGTGTTCAGTGTTCTATCTTTCTCAATCTGTCTCCTTCACACACACACACACACGCGCGCGCGCGCGCACACACACACACACACACACACACCATTACCATCACCACCACCTCCAGCAAAACAGGGCCGGCAGCCCGCCGGAACCCCAAGATGTTTTCAGTCCAAGTGAAGCTGTTCAGTCTTCCTGTCACTGAGTGTTCACCATTTCCTCAACAGCCCTTTGTCCAATGTTCTCGATCCCCGCGGGTTTTTGTGCTTGTGAATTTGACGGAACACCGCTTTCCACAGCTCTCTCTCTCTCTCTCTCTCTCTCTCTCTCTCTGTATTTAAGATTTATGTAGGGCGGTGACTGGATGAAAAAATAACAAGACAAACTTGCTTACCTATCATTCACGGAAATAAGATTTGTGTCTGGTTTTATTCTCTCTCTCTGTATATATGATTTATGTTGGGCGGTGACTGGATGAAAAAACTCACATACTTGCTTATATTTCATCCGTGGAAATAAGATTTTTGTCTAGTTTTACTCTCTCTCTCTCTCTCTCCCTCTCTGTGTGTGCCTATCTACGATGTATGTGAGCGGAAAAAGCAACAACAACAAAAAATTGCTTATCTGTTATCCGTGGAGATAAATAATTTTGTCTAGTTTTATCTTGTCTTTTGTCTTTCTCTCTCTCGATTACACGCCAATCTGTCTCACACCCAATCAAGATCAAGCCCGATATCTTCGCCTTCTGGGGGTGGCGGATTGCGGCAACTGACAAGTTCACTCATCCATGAATACCAGCGGCTTTTTACCGTGTGTCATCGTTTTTGAGCCGACGTTTAGGGACCTGCTCGGTGGGCTGGAGCGCTACGTGTTGGGTGTGCTGTGCGTTTCTGTGTCATCGCCCCTACCTAACGCTGGTTTACGGGATGCTTAACGTACGCAATTGATTTTATACATGCGGAATAAAGCCCAAGCAGGCCTGCACGTGCGTTGACCTGGCTGGGTAAGTGGAAAATTCTCATCCATTAGCCCATGCCTGACTGCTGTCAGGATTGGAACTACTGTACGAACTTTTTAAGACCCTTGCTGATGGAAGTCCGACGTACTGTAAAACCACCCAGCTATTTGCGTCAAATCAACCCGAGAGATCACTCATGCGCTTGGAAATGGGATATTGGGCACCTCGCCACTTTAAGTATGTATGAACGATAGTTGGTCGTCAGTGTCCGACTATAACCATAAGAAAAGCAGAGGTGGCAACTGCTATCCCATTTATATGGGCTAAAATTTTTATTATAGCGGAGAGTGTCTTGCCCTTGTTACATCCCCACCCGGCTCCTCTCAGCCAAGAGGGCTTTCGGACAGTGGGCGTTAGGATGGTCAACAAAGGCCATCTAAACGTCAAGGCTACAGCACTAAGAGCCTGTACAATCCTGCCCCCTTGAGAGTCAGTCCTCCACAACAGACAAAGCTGTAAACGAATTCCAATTGCAGCTTTCACTTTACTATTGGCCGAACTGTAAGTTTATGTCAATCTCTGATATAAGCCGAGCGTTCAGACTGACAATTGTCTACCTGCCTCCTGAAAATAAACACATTTGTATAAGCATAAAACGCTCGTATCAACACACACACACACATACACACACACACACAGAGCGAAATTATTGCAAAGTGGTGAACCAATTCACAGCAAGCCTTCCCTCTCGCTTCTCTTTCGAGGAAGTAGTTCCAAATACAATGTAATAGCGGTAATCATAATATAGTTAACATCAACTCAATACAATGCATCAAAACTGAACACAATGCAAACCACATCATTCATCAAAAGGGTAACAACAAATAGGCTGCAATAGATGCCAAGACTCGGGGCGTCATTCGTGTTCAAAATGAGTAACGGGAGCCCGGAAACATTTTTTTTAGGGAGCACGTGGTAGTACTGAGCAAACTTTAACCCCTTGACTGCTACTGACCAGCATGATCATCAATGAAGCGTTGTTGCCAAACTTTGGTAAAACTGAGGTTACAGGTCTTCAGTCCCTATTCTTTATGTAGACCCCTTCCTCTCCAAATTGCATTATTTTTGTTCATTAAATCAAAGCAGTTCTTCCACTTCATAAATTCCTGTCACTATGATTTCATTTCATCTACGTTCGGCAGTCAAGGAGTTAAACACGTTTATTTTTAGAAGAAGAAGAAAAAAGATGACGGAAAATAATAAGAAATCGAGAAGAAGAAGAAAGACAAAGAGGATGTTGAAAAGAAAAAGAATAATACAAAAGTGGGAACAAAGAACAAGACGAAAAGTGGGACAAAATGGAAGAGGATTAGGAAGCCGAGGAGGAAAAGAAGAAAAAAAAAAGAAGAAAGTGGAAGACAAAGAAGAATGGGAATGACGCAACAGAATCCTGCAGTCCTTTTTCACACTGCAGCTGTCGAGCTGCTTTCCAGTTAGTTGGATAATTCCCAGCTCCCAATTACAGTCACGATAAAATCAGCAATTACTTCAACGACAGTGTTCAATCTAACCCCCCCCCCCCAACCCCCCCCCTAACACTTCCACCCCCCAAGCCCCCATCCCCCCCCTCCAAAAAAAAAAAGACCCTGGCATAGTGCGTGTATGTCGCAACTTGTCACGGTGACAGAAAACAATAGACTCCTGCAGTGCAGTCATTCAAAAGGACGATAAAGGCCATTAATCACAACAAAAACGCTTCAGGCTGTCTTGCAGTATTATCGTTGAATCTGCGCATTCATCTATGCACAAAAGATATGATCTTTTGATAAAACAAAGGGCTTCTGAGCACTTCCAATCTGACCTTTGTGTTGTGATGCGTTTCATTACTTATTGCCACAACGCTGTGTGAAATTCGGGCTGCTCTCCCCATGAGGGACAGAGCGTCGCCACAATGCAGCGCCACCTTAATGTTCTGCCTGCATATGTATTGGTTTTTCCAATCAGGGCGCTTTTTTTTTTTTCAACACGATTTGGCCAGGGACAACCCTTTTGTTGCTATGGGTTCTTTTACGCCCGCTATGTGCATGCTACACGCGGGAACTCGCTTTATGGTCTCATCCCAATGACTGCAGCGTCCAGCCCCACCCCACCACTCAATGTTTAGTGTAGCGGGGAGGGGGTGGGGGCCTGGGGGGTGGTTGAAAATCAATAGCCGAGTGGTTTAAGTGTTGGACTTTCAATCTGAGGATCCCGGGTTCGAATCACGGTAACGGCGCCTGGTGGGTAAAGGGTGGAGATTTTTCCGATCTCCCAGGTCAACATATGTGCAGACCTAGTGCCTGAACCTCCTTCGTGTGTATACGCACGCAGAAGATCAAATACGCACGTTAAAGATCCTGTAACCCATGTCAGTGTTCGGTGGGTTATGGAGACACGAAAATACCCATGCATGAACCACGACACAGTCATCGGCAAGTCGATGTTGGTCGTTTAACAGAAAGAAGAAGAAGAAGAAGAAAATCATGTGCTGGCGAGTGTGTGATTCGATTCCGTGCACAGAGATTCTCTCGCTTCCTATGCGGACGCGATACCAGTAAGCCACCACCCAATTTTTTTTTTTTTTTTTTTTTTTTTTAATTAAAAGAGGGGTGGGCTTGGCTGAAAACCGGGTCAGACCACTCTGACAAGGAGCAAAAAAACAGCCACGGGTGATTTACGGTACATCAAACAGTGCAGGAAAGGCCGGGTTATCTGGTTTTACGCCCGAAGGATGCTAAGCGTGGGTGTCGCTCTGCTGTTGTTCTCCATCTGCTGGGTTCACAAGGTAAAAGTTAAAGCAGAGGATGTTCTGTCTACGTCTCTCTCTGTCTCTGTCTCCGCTGCGTCTCTCTTATTCTAGCTTGTGAAGACGAAGATGCAGATGTTACCAAAAAGAAGCTCATTGTTTAAAAACACAGCACTTAAACGTAGAAGATAATGTCCCAATGATGGTTAAAATTCATGCATGATGTCTTTCTTGAAAGAGGCCTGAAAATTAAAACATTCTTTATTCTCTCTCTCTCTCTCTCTCTCCCACGCGTGCGCGCGCGCACACACACACACACATAAACGCGCATACACAACACACGCCTCACACACACGCCACACCAAACAACACAACACCTAGTGTTGTAGGGCAGCCTAGACAACAGACTGATAGAACGTTTAGTTAAACTGACAGTATCCTGAAAAAGAGAGGGTTGAGGGGGCCGGAGGGGGGGGGGGGTGCATCTTTAAAAGTTTAAAGATCGCATAAAACTTCTACAAGTTGGATTCTCTTCCCCACCTCTTCAAGTTCAAGTGCTTCGTTTTGATGATCGAGGAAGCATGTCAATGTGTACACTGTAAAAAACACCAACAACCCAATAACAACAACAAACAAAAAACCGTAGTTTTACAATAATAGGCTATTCGAAAGCCCAAACGCAAACCTCAGCTTGAACCCTATAAATCACATCTTAACTGTTTCATTTTGGTTTCGTCGTGTTCTTTTATTTGGGGATTTAATCGGATGATGGA
Source organism: Babylonia areolata (assembly GCF_041734735.1). Taxonomy (NCBI): domain Eukaryota; kingdom Metazoa; phylum Mollusca; class Gastropoda; order Neogastropoda; family Buccinidae; genus Babylonia; species Babylonia areolata. Next base: position 52,440,041 of record NC_134880.1, on the reverse strand, counting down.
CACATGGACTAATTTGTTCCCTTTGTTTTCGGTACACACTGCGGGGTTATGGGCACTATGACCGACCTGGGTTTTTTTGTGTTTTTTTTGGGGGGGGGGGGGTTTCGGTGACTCCTGGTAGCCTCCACTGGGTTACTGGAAGCAGGAAAAATAAAATCCAGCAAATTCCCTGCTCTCCATCATTTTCCTTTACCTTCATCGGTCTTCCTACATCTGTCAACAGACTGGGGAACATCTAAATCCGCCATCCCCGATACCACCAAGAAGATAAAGACGGCAGTGTCCTATTTTAGCGTCTTAAACCATTGCACCTATTTATGCAAATACTTTCGCGTGTTTTGCAATGGAATCGTAATCAAAAAACAGGCACAGTATGACGCGAAATGACCCATAACATGAACCCGAGCCGACACTTATCGTCTAAAGCCGCCATGTTTTTGTTTACATCTCTCGTCGTTTCCGGGACTAGAAACGGGAAGAGCAAAATGGTGGCACGCCAGTTCAGTGACTGAATCCGCATCAAAATGGAGTAAAATAAAACGTTCAAAACAGAGTCGAAACACCTAAAAATGGGTTAAAACATCTAGTGTACTAATGGTAATATCGTTTCATCTATGCAAAAAATTGCCTGTAAAGTACGTCCCTCCTTCAAACCACTTTTACCATAGTTGTCGAAGCCGGAGAACAGAGGGAAACGTGTATCCTTGATCGTCTACTGGATGTAAATATATGTGGAAACAAATGCTTCGTTGAGTGCATGCAGGGAGAGCATGGATAAGTAAAACGAGCACTCCAAAATTCCGAGTCACTGGTGTGGACGGAGTCACTGGTGTGGACAGACACTGTCACGGTCAAACAGTTTCAGTTTCAGTTTCAGTAGCTCAAGGAGGCGTCACTGCGTTCGGACAAATCCATATACGCTACACCACATCTGCCAAGCAGATGCCTGACCAGCAACGTAACCCAACGCGCTTAGTCAGGCCTTGAGAAAAAAAAAGGTGAATAAATAATAGATAAGCTTACATAAATAAATAAATAAATAGATAATAACTGTGATAAAAAAATAAATAAAAAAGGTAGTAGTAATGATAATAATAATAAAAAAAATAATGATAAATAAATAAATAAATAAGACAACAATGATGATAAATAAGCAAATAAATGTAAAACATGAAGACACATATTCACACATACACCCACACATGCATAACAGATATGCACCAAACACGGTCAAACACAGGAAGTGACTGCTCACAGTACCACCCACACAAGCGATCCATACCAACTGCTTGCACAGACATTTCCTCTCGCGTAAACATGATTACGAAACTGTGCCCTTCTATTTCTTTGTTGATGGGGTATGTGGATTTTTGTTTTTCGTGGGTGGTGGTGTTGGTGGTTACTTTTAGCGTATGTGACCGTTATTTGTTTACTTGTGTTTAACTCTCTCCATACGAACGGCGAAAGAGACGACGTTAACAGCGTTTCGCCCCAGTTACCATAATTAAAATATTGCAAGCGGAAGGCTCTTATACTGAAGAGGTGAATGTTGACAAAGAATACCACAATTCTAACGACGGAAGCTAAAGGTTGGGTCATTGAGACACCCACTGGACATCCGAGAGGTCTGTGTAGAGGAGAAGAGAGGGCTGGCCGTACTGAGTGAGTTAACCCCACATTTTAGAGCAGCCACATTTCGTCTTCTGTTATAAACCAAACTTATCTGCTCTTCCGAAAGATAGTGATGTCAGTGCGTGCAATACACACAGAACCTCGGTTTATAGTCTCTCATTCGAAAGACTTGTAGAGAATGGAATTAGAACCAAGGCTAACTCCAAGTGGAAAATCTTCCTGAACCGGGCGGCTCCTCTTTTCCTTTCTGAACTAAATCTGACCCTCAAATTCCTGTGTGGCTCAGACTGAACGATGAATCAACGAACGGCATGGAATGGGCCTTGCCTGTTACAGGGCTGGGCGGACGGGACTGGGTGTACGTTTCATTATAACGTTGTTTATCTCAGAAGTTTGTCGACGTCTCCAGATGCAGGGGTTTTATGCCTCTTGTTGTAAGACGGCTGGCTATCTTCGTCCTAATGCAGGTAACGAGTTTGTCGGTGGACATCAACATACGATGGGATTAAAACGAAGGCCACTGATATTATATATGTATCAGTTTGGGCCACTCCCGTGATTAAACACCAACTGGAGAGTCTTTTCGTTCGTCGGTCGTTGAGTTTGTGTGTGTGTGTGTGTGTGTGTGTGTGTGTGTGCGCGCGCGCGCGCGTATAGTGTATGTGTGTGCAACTCTTCAACACAAGTTGGTATTTTGTATGGAAGCGCTCACTCAGTACTGAAGTACAAGTGACTACCCCCCCCCCCCTTCCACCCCACCCAACCAAAAAACAAAATAAAACAAAAACAACAACAACGTTGAAGAGATCTTTTCAAGCATAGTTTACTTAAGTCAAGCACTGCCACACACACACACACACACACACACACACACTGTGTCTGTGGGTGCCGGCGAATGTGTATGTTCTTTCTTTAATCTAACGTCTTTTCACAAATGTGTGTGTGTGTGTGTGTGTGTGTGTGTGCGTGGAGAAAAATATCCCGCACTCCACTGAACTGCCGTTTTGAAACTTTTTGTGTGTGTTAGCTTGCATCAATGAAGTTATGGACATAAGAATACGAGATCCTGAGTAATCTTGCAGTCGGTGACAGTAACTGGGATCGACTGAGTCATCTCAAGTAGGGAATGTTAATCGTCCTTTCACCGCCAGTCAATTTAGAGTGCAAAATTCCCTTGTGCAATAAACACAGAAATGATTGTGTCTAAGAATAGCTGGGGATTCCCCCCTGTGATATGCAGAAGATATGGCCTATCCTACCACCGAAAATAAAGAGCAGCATGTTCATGGATAACAGACCCATGATCTGGTCCCCCTTCAGTGACATGGGTCCTCTACCTAGCTGCTGCATAAATGCGAGTTTGGCAGTGAAAGGATTAAGAGTTGTGGCTGACATGACTGTTTTAGTAATTATAATCTTGCATGCCCCCTTGGTAACTCATTAATCTGCGCGAAGCTCTCTTCTCCACTGGTTTTACTATTCCGGGAATGTACTGATGTTTTTTTTTCAAATGGTGGTGCCGTATACATATTGAGTGGAGTGATGGCCAAGAGGTAACGCGTCCGCGTAGGAAGCGAGAGAATCTGAGCGCGCTGGTCCGAAATCACGGCTCAGTCGCCAATATTTTCTCCCCCTCCACTAGACCTTGAGTGGTGGTCTGGACGCTAATCATTCGGATGAGACGATAAACCGAGGTCCCGTGTGCAGCATGCACTTGGCGCGCGTAAAAGAACCCACGGCAACAAAGGGGTTGTCCCTGGCAAAATGCAGTAGGAAAATCCACTTCGATAGGAAAACAAAATAAAACTGCACACACACACACACACACACACACACACACACACACACACACACACAAAAGAAAAAAAAAGAAAGAAAAAAGGTGGCACTCTCAGTGTAGCAACGCACTCTCCCTGGGGAAAGCAGCCCGAATTTCACACAGAGAAATCTGTTGTGACCGGGAAAAAAAGAAAGAAAGAAAGAAAGACAAATACAAATGCAATACTGACCGTGTGCGAAAAGATGGTGAGGATGATGACGACATGATGATAATTTTTTATGACAATGGAAAGAGATCTATCCCGGGTTGCAAAAGCGGTCTTAGCAATTTGAAGTTTGCTTAGTTGTAATACTTTTCCCCAAGTCTACACTGATCCCATAGATTTGGGAAATTTTCAAACGCTAAGCAAGCTTTGCGCATGCAACTCAAACCCCTGATTCCTACTGCCACTGCCACAAACACGTGGGAAGGCATTCGAGGATCGTGCTCATTGGAGACAGACTGTGAAGGAGGGATCATTAAATGAGTAAATTGAGTAGAAGCCAACCACACGACTTGTCGAGAAAAAAAGGGGGATAAAAGAAGCCTGTGTGCTGAACCTGGTGTGAACACCAACAAGCACAAATCCCTCGTTTCGCTTGTCAGTTTAACGACTTCTCTTTTACGAAGTCCTTTAAGTAATTTCTTGTAAATGTTTTTATTTTTATTTTTTTCAGATTTCACCCTCATTTCACCCTCATTTGCCCAGTTTCTCCCAACTCTCCATTCATTCACATCTCCCATCCCTTCTAACCGATAATACTCAAAGGTATATATAAATATTTCAACAAAATGTCTTCAATCACCGATATGTGTGACGGGACATTAAACAAAATTCCTCCTCCTCCTCCTCCACAAATCCCTTGCCTTTCAAGACAGACGGAAACCATTACCACACGGACGCACGCACGCACGCGCGCTCGCACACACATGTTCTTATGATTATGTATATGATGTATACATATATATACCTATTCATAAAAAAATGAAGCACAATTTTGCCCCAAATAAATCTGACGACGGTACTGAAACACGAAACTCAGTCCGGTCAGATGAAACTGGGGAAGTTGCCCTGTGATGAACCAGTCTGGGTCATATCAGGCCACTACAGTGGTGTGAGGTGGAGACTGCAGGACTGCTGATCATCTCGTGATCTCCAGCTGATCACCTGAGGAGGACGTAGGAACCGCACTACATCTGCACCCCTGCTAAATTTACTCGCCCGGTGATTTTTTTCTTCTTGTTTTTGTTCTGTTTTGTTTGATTTGAAATCCCCAGTTTTATTCACCGTATGCTGACTTGTGATAGTTAGATACTTCACCTATACTTTATTTCATTAAAAGTGATAAAAATATGAATATTGTCATTATATTCACATTTTTGCTTATTTCAGCTGTGGTGCAATAAATGGTCACTGACTTTTTTTTTCATTTTCAATTTCGCAGAATATTTATTTGTCTATTTTAGAGCTGTCCAATAATTTAAAGACTGACTTTGGTATCTGATAATCATGTGTAATGTCTGTCTACTCTGAATTTCTCATATTTATGTTAAACATTTCAAAACGCCATTTCATTATGTTCAAGTTGGCAATCTCAATATTACCTTTACAACTCAAAACGCAGTCACTAAATCGTCTTTAGATTGACCTCGGGATATCACAGTTTGATCTGTAGAGATTATTCAGGATTTTATCATACTCATAACTGTACTACATACATCATTGGGAAGTATATTACAGTCACCTGCAGGGATAACCCCGGGGGATATATGAGCATCAACTCCGCTGGAGTAAATTATTCTGCGACTTAACTGTTCAAAACTTTGGGGACGTGGACATGCCCAAAATCCACCGGTACTGAAAATGGAATATGGCTGCCATACTGGCAGAGGGGACAGCGTTCATGAATACATTGAAAGGATCACTTTAAAAAAAAAAAAATATATATATATATGTGTGTGTATTATATATATATATATGTATATGTGTGTGTATTATATATATATATATATATATATATATATATATATATGTGTGTGTGTGTGTGTGTGTGTGTATTATATATATATATATATATATATATATATATATAGAGAGAGAGAGAGAGAGAGAGAGAGAGAGATTATTTGTATTCCCGGAGTAAACAACTACATGTAGGGAAGAAGAGATGAGGGTGGAGGGGTAGAGGGGGCCGGGGTAAAATCTTAAGTCTGCACCGGTGCCACGACTTTTCCACTTTTCATTATCTCGCGTTAACCGTGCGAGGCAGGGCCGTGTGCTCAGCCCATTGTTCTCCTGTCTCCACCACTGCACCCCCTAAACCATTACAGTCCTGCTACTTCCACTCTCTTTACCCACCCTCCTTCTCCTTCAGTCTGTCTCGCCTCCCCCCCCCCCCCAACCCCCTGCCCCCACCACTACTACCCTGCTTCTCAGTCTCGTCCTCCCTCTCCTCCCTCTCCTGTGTGTGACCTCGTTTCCTGTTTCCTTCTGTTTGGTTTCCTCGCCCCCCCCCCCAACCCACCCGATACCCTTCCCCCCACCCTAGCCTCCCCCCTCCAAAGTCCTCCCTCCCCCCCCCCCACCCCCCCATTCCGTTTCCTGATGCGTGAGTGATTGCAGAGCGTTCGCACCCAGCAACTGGGGGTATGGCTGACTCGGCACCTTTTTCCATTGTGTGTGTGTGTGTGTGTGTGTGTGTGTGTGTGTGCATCCCTCTGTGTGTGTGTGTGTGTGTGTGTGTGTGTGTGTGTGCATACCTCTGTGTGTGTGTGTGTGTGTGTGTGTGTGCGCGCGCGCGCATCTCTCTCTCTCTCTCTCTCTCTCTCTCTCTCTCTCTCTCTGTGTCCCTCAGAGATACAGAGAGAGACACACAAACAGTTCTATAAAGACAATCTGACTTGAGACAGTGAGAGCAAGAAGGGAGACAGACACTGGCAGACAGACTGGGGGTGGGTGGGGGTCATTTATGTAGATAAAGACAGTGAGAGCAAGAAAGGAGTCAGAGACATACCAGCAAACTGACAGACAGAATGAAAGCTAGAGAAATATAGTGACAATAGCTAGAGTGCACACATTCATACCCATTCACACATCACACTTCTGATGATCAATATACCCTCTCAGAGAGCACACACCATAAATATCTTCGAATTTCATCATTCTTACATGCTACTAAAATCAAACTAAAGAAGAACACATTCATATATAAATCATATCTTTATTTACCCCCAAGTATACATTGTTTACCAGTACCCTCTGTATCATCATGTAAAACATTATTTTTTAAAAAAACAATACACCCTCAACAATACATGTTCTTAACAATAAACTCACATTAAAATCTGTATGAACGAAAAAGCAATAACAGTCATCAGAAAAAAAGAGAACCACACACACACACACACACACACACAAAACACACACACACACTACTCACACACACCCTGCAAAAGCCAATCATACAATCATCATGCGAACAATTTGATTGAAATTGCAAACATTATCGTCTTGAGCAAAAAAGGAAATGTGAGGAGTGAATATTTCAAAGTGATTATGCACAACATCATTTGGTTAAAACATAATGAATGAATGCAAAGATGACCAAAACAAGTTACCCGTTGCTTTCAAGAAAGTAGTAAATGAGATGATTTCTCATTAACATAGGAATAAATGGGATTATTTCTCATCAACAGACTGACGCATAGCTTGATTCAAGCACTAGTTTGGGTGGGGATTTTCTGATTCAGTGCCACTTTCATTTACATCAGCTGATCAAGATATGACATTGTCCAAAACATGAAGAACATTCAACACTGATATCCATATATATCGGTGCAAGTGAGACTGGGTGTGCAGCTGTGATGTGATACAGAGTGGCTCCACATGCCAACACCCTTTCAATGTTATACAAGACAAAAAAATACCAGATTACTTCCTCACTTGACAAAATCATGAATACCAGTAATTACTCTAGCACAATGAAAAAGGTCTGGGTTTGATGTTCTTTTCATACTCCTGAGAGTGAGAGAGAGAGAGAGTGAGTGAGAGAGAGAGAGAGGGAGAGAGAGAGAGGGAGGGAGAGAGGGGGGAGGTATGTCATCAGCAGACGAGGGACCTTTTAAAATTCTGTGATTTCACAACCAGTTCATTCCACTGATACACTTTGCAGTGTCTCTCTCTCTCTCCCTGTGTGTGTGTGTGTGTGTGTGTGTGTGTGTGTGTGTGTGTGTGTGTGTGTGCAAACCATGACTGATGCTTTATATATATATAACACTAAAAATTACAAGACAGCTTAGAATGGATTTCAGCACAGATCTCAATGAAAATGGACAGCATGAAACTGAAACTAATCAAGCATGCAATATACATCCTTCAGAGTAATGACCTTACTAATAAACCCTGCCAATCAACTGTGATTCATAACCATACATCAGCAGGACCTCCCCCCAACTCCAGGCAAAAAATGAATGGCACAAGGTTAGAAATATTCACACTGACAAACATTGCCAACAAATCAATGAACCCATACCCACATCACAGCTGAATCATTCAGACTGGCAACAAAGTTCTGCTCACAGGATACTGATGACTTAGGTTGTGTTGGGGGTGATACTAATAACAATTCTGATCACTTCATCATGTCCACATCAAAGAAAGATGTTTGGGATTGATACTAATAACCATTTTGATACTTCATAGTTGTTTTTGTCCAGATTTAAAAACAACAAGAACAACAAAAACAACAACAACAAAAAACCCAAAAACAAACAAACAAAAAAAAAAACCCCAAAAAAACAACCCAACCAACAATTAAAAACAAAAAAAACAAAAAACAGCAAAAAAAACAAAAGCAAACAACAACAACAACAACAAAAACCCACTAAAAAACAAAACACAACAACAACAAAAAACACCACAGGTTTACAACTATTGAGTACTGGTAAAAAAAAAAAAAAAACCCAAACAAGGAAAAACATACATGGAAAAGGCAGTATTGGCATCATGACTGCTGACAGGCAGCTAGTGTCCATCCCACTGTCTACAATCTCTCAAACTGGGTGTCACACTCAAGAGTGCAACAGTCCTGTGAACAGAGATCTTCAGAACTGCAACTGGAGGCTTTCTGGGAAAACAAATCATACATGTATGACTTTTGTATGACAACACCCCAGGGAGAATTGACAATTTTTGTAAATTATTGAGTAAGATATTGTCAAATTTTGATAACTAATCAGAATACCAGAAAATCAAAATCACAACTCTGAAACATGAGAATGTCACCAAGCCAAGTTTTTTTTATATATATAAAAAGGAGATTTCCATTCTGAAAAGAAAATGCATGGTTAATATTAATAATAATGGATTTCTTCAAAATGGATCAAATAAAAGAAAGATGAAATTTGCAACTTTCCACATTGCAACAAAACAACAACCAAATGAAAAAAAAAGAGTGGTACATTTTCTTTTTTGGGTACTGGGATACATGAAACATTCAACACATGCATACATATGTGCACACATATTTGTTCAATTTTTTTGTCATTGCATATCACCCAAAGAGGTTATAATATAAATAAGTATTCATCAAACATTCACATTCACAATTGGAAACATTATCCCTCCCACTCAGCTCCATCCCTGTCCACACACACAGACACAGCCAAAAAAGTGACCACTGGGATCATTCATTAACTCACTCAGTACGGCCAGTCCTCTCTTCTCTTCTACACAGACCCCTCAGATGTCCAGTGGGTGTCTAAATGACCCAACCTTTAGCTTCCGTCATCAGAATTGTGGTATTCTTTGTCAACATTCACCTCTTCAGTATAAGAGCCTTCCGCTTGCAATATTTTGATGATGGTAATTGGGGTGAAATGCCGTTAACGTCGTCTCTTTCACCATTCGTATGGAGAGAAAAGGAAAACAAAAAGCGGGGACTGTTCATCACCATGTAGCAACAACAATGTAACAATTTACAACTTTCTCACTTTATTTGATAGTTCCTGGCTCATGACATATTATCAAAGAATCTCTAAGTATGATAAATATATATTTACTAGACTCATCTTTGATATCATCTGAATATTTCATACTTACAAATATATATTGCTTTGCTTTTATTGTTAACATTCCTCATAACCATTGCAGACAGTTACATTGTTGTGTGCATGTACCTACACATATATAGCACTAATTATATAACATGTAATTATATATATATATATATATATATATATATATATATATATATATATATGCACACAACCTTACAGTTGCTCATTAAACTTTTATCTATAGGTTTTTGAGGGTGCTTTTTAACAACCTGCTTAAACATTTTTTGTCGTTTCCAGTGTTGTTCACACTGAAATGTTAAGACGTCCCATAGCCTTTTACAGCCATCAGGGCAGTGGATTCATATCCTCTATACCTTGGGCTTGGCACAGCAAGGCAGGACTCTATCTCGTCCTACTGTCGTTTTCACCTTCCCCAACCAAAGACAGGTATCCATTAACACCTGGTCACAGTGAGGAAAATTGGAGTTAATGTAATGCCTTTCCCATGATCAAACTTCTCCTTCTGCCTTTCCCATGATCAAACTTCTCCTTCTGCCTTTCCCAAACAAAAGTCAGGTATCCGTTCACGCCTGGACAGAGTAAGAAAAATTGGAGTTAATGTAATGCCTTTCCCATGATCAAACTTCTCCTTCTGCCTTTCCCAAACAAAGCCAGGTATCCATTCGCACCTGGTCAGAGTGACGAAACTTGGGGGTAACTGCCTTTCCCATGACCAATCCTTCTGCCATCTTAAGCTCCCAAAACAAAGACGGGTATCCATTCACGACTGGGTGGAGTAAGGAAAATCGGAGTAACTGCCTTTCCCATGACCAATTTTCTCCTTCCGCCATTTTAACCTTCCTCAAACAAAGTATGGTATCCATTCACGCCTGGGTGGAGTGAGAACGCAACACCATACCGAAACCACTGGATCAGAACTGCAAAGCCTAACCGATTCTGCCATGGTGCCTCCAACCGTTCACATTCCTCAAATCAGAGATAATGTCATACTCATGTCATTGTTATGTAATATACAAGGGTGGTTGCTGAATGCAATATGGAAATTGGTAAGATTATATCACCAACGTTACTAAGGTCAGAAGGAATATGATTCTTTTCGAAAGCTGAGCAGTAATGTAAATTATAGTAACTTGCACAAGAGTTTGTCTTGTTTCTGTTTTCACAAAATACCTCCACATTTATGTAATTGATGTCTGACCAGATTGCTGATTTCATACAAGTCTCAAATCAAGCTCCTCCTGACTGTTGTGTGAGTGAAACTCTAGTTATGTCAATTTTCATACAATACAATTATGGAATGCAATTATGCAGATTATATGCAGATTTTAGCTGCCATACATCAGTTACTCCAATCTCTCTCTCTCTCTCTCTCTCTGATACATGGACAAATATGCACCCATGAACACAACATGTGTACCTGTAAGCTCAATAAGTTAAACAGTAGTAACTCCAACACACACACACACACACACACACAGAGGGTGACACACACACACACACACACAGAGTGACACACACACTTGTCAAAACAGAAGTGTTATAGTGAGTGACCTACTGGGAAGATGAGACATCAAATTTCAAACTCCCTGGGACCAGTGGGAGGTACATGTATCTATCGCTCAATCACATCCAGATACTTTTCAACAAAACGCAGTAACAGCTGTAAATTTACACTCTCCAGACTGAGGCTTAAAGAATGAAATATTTGGTTTTCAATTGTTTTACTTATTACATGGTTAATAAACACCCATTTCAAACACACACACACACACATTGTGTACATGTGCTTATGCGCACACCTGTTTTGAGCAAGGAGAGAGAGAGAAGCAGTATGTTTATGCTGTCAAAACCTGTTTTTCCTGGGTGCATCATATAATTCAGAATATGAATATCATTGCTGAAACTCAGTGAAAGATGTGCAAAGTCTCAATCAACCATCATGCTATCCTTCATGGAAATAAAAAATTGATCTGCATGTTTGATTTATGATTTATAAAGTGTGCTTCAGGCAAAGAGCCGTAGGCATATAACCTCTTTGCTTCAGGTACAATACAATTTTAACAATTCTTTTTTTAGGGTTTCTTTGGTATAAGTAAAAATGAAAGTTCAGCCATTCAATCTGTTGCGACCGATTTCTGTAAACAATAAGGATTTTGCTTAATCAAATTAATTAAAGCATAGATATCCATAGAGGGTTTTTCTTCAGTTTTTCTAATGTGTATAAGTGTGTGTGTGTGTGTGTGTGTGTGTGTGTGTTTGGGTGTGGGTGTGCGTGCGCCTGCCTGGCTGCATGCATGGATGAATATGTGCATGCCAGTGTGAAACACACCCATAAAAACTGCATAGAGACCCTCCACCCATCCATCACACACACAACAGTACCCTTCACTGGCAGTTTAGGGAAACCACTGCCACGGGAGTGTGACTTTTCACCTATGGAGACTAAAAGTGCTGATACTGGTACTAAATTAATTGTAAACGGCATCTCTTGCTGAAAGTGTCCGCCAGACACTTGGAGGACTCGTCTCTACCCTACCCAAGACACGCAGTAGATTTAGGTAATAAGACTTACCATCACACAGAATAAGGAATTTATCATGTACATCAGACGTAATACACTTAACAGCATTTTTCTTCACCGCTTCAGAGAAGATTCAACCAAATCCCAGTTGCTGCCTTCACAATCTTCTGAACTATTTCCCCTTCCCCCCATTATCCACACACACTTATGCACATTTTGTTTTGTTTTGTTTTTAACGATGGAAGAGCAGTTAAGATGCACTTCCACTCCTTTGTTGTTCAATGATTCATGACAGAATAGTAGATGGGTCCTAATGTAGGTAACAATACTTTTGTGGTTTTTACCTGAGGGGTGGCCAGGTGTAGTGGGTGGGGACATAATGGGATTTTAAATCACCTCTCCACGGTATGGCTGGAGCCAGGGGGTCTGTGAAAATCTCTCCCATCTAATGGAGATGGCCATTTGTTGTTGAGTGCCCGACAAAATGATTTGTAAGTTTTCTTCTCAAACTTGTGAGCCTCTCTAGCTCTCTCTCTCTGTGTGTGTGTGTGTGTGTGTGTGTGTGTGTGTTGGTGTGGTGTGTATGTGCGTGTGTTGGTGTAATGTGGTGTGGTGTGGTGTGGTGAGGTAGGTGTGTGTGTGTGTGTGTGTGTGTGTGTGTGTGTGTGTGTTGATGTGGTGTGTTTGTTGATGTGGTGTGTTTGTGTGTGTGTGCGAGTGTTGGTGTGGAGTGTGTGTGTTCATGCAGGTTGTGTGCATGTTTGTGTGTATGCTCAAGCAGTTTGTGTGTGTGTGTGTGTGTGTGTGTGTGTGTGTGTGTGTGTGTGTGTGTGTGTGTTTCTGTGTGTCTGTCTATGTGTCTGTGTGTCTGTTTTCTTTACCTCTATAGATAGGTGTGGCACGCGTATGTGGGCTTGCTCCCCTTGAATAAAATGTGTAATTCAACACATTAAGCTGCCAGGAATGTCTGCACCCAAAGGCCTGGTCACCACTCAGTTTGAAAAGGACAGGAGGTGTGTGGGTGGGAATGGCAGGGGCTGGGGTTGGAAGGAAGGAAGGAAGGAAGGAAGGAGGTGGCAGAGCAAAGGAAACAAACACATGTATGCACAGTACGAACAGGCACTTGGAACATGATACAGCACAAATGAAGGGATAACCTGTAAAGGATAATGATAAAACACACACACACACGCACACACACACACACAATGACACACACACAATGACACACACACCATACACACACATATAAAAATAATACACACAATGACACACACACAATGACAGTGTACTGACACACACACACTGACACACACACACCAAATTAAAAGTCTTCAGTCATTCAGGTAATTTTCACCATTGCACATTTAGCTGGATCAGATTGCAACCTTCATTTGCACAGTGGTCCATAAATGCCTGGAAGTCACTTGACTACAATTAAGCTGTGTCTTCAGCCACAAGAATACAGGAATGAAAAGCAAGAAAGAATTTGGAAAGGATGCAGCTTCAGAAGTTGATTCCACAGCCAACCAAGACAAAATACTGACCATCAGAGACAAGCAGATCAAACATACAAACAAGACAGAGACAAAACAACAACAACAACAACAGCACAGTTCACCCTGTACACAGAAGCCTACACAGCAAAGCCAAGGTCATCTATGAACATTGAGAGCATGCTTCTCCTGTCTCTTCATGATGCTGGGAATCAAGTAGATGTCATTGGCTAACAGAGCCTCGTCCCCGTAGCTTTGGGCCCTGGTGTTGATGCACATGACATGCTGGGCAGGCTCCAGGTTCGGATCACAGACAATGGAATGGAAGATGTGGTTCATACCTGGATCCACCGCACGGTATATGGTGATGTTGCTCTCGATGAACTTGGTGTAGAGATCTACATCCTCTTTCCCCCAGCCCTCGATGCTGAGGTCAAACCCTCCCACAGTCACCATGTCTGCACGGTACATGGTGGCAATGCCAAACCCAAACTGCCGCCAGTATCCGGCAGATGCGCAGAAGTTTGTCGGGTCAATGACGCAGTCATGACGATAGTCACAATGGCAGTGCTGCGGCTGCTCTCTGCACACTGGCTGAGGATCATACTGGCTGAACACAATTGGAAAATACACTTGCTGACCTAGTTTGGTGTTAAGGCGAATGCGGAGTAGAGATTCTGCTGTCCACCTAATATCCACATCCACCAGAAACAGCAGGGCGTCTGAGTGACACCGCTGTGCCCCGACTTCTAAACCACGACCCCGGCTAAAAGCACCCTTGGCACGGACAAATTCTATACGAGATGCACCATAGCGCCGCTGATACATCAGCAGGAGCTTTACGTTCCTGGCATAATCACTGTCATCTCCCGAGCTATGGTAAAGTGCCACCACCAAGTGAACATTCTCTCGTCGTTTCAAGCACACATCCTCAAAGTTCTGCATAAAGCGGATGAAAATTTTGTGGCGGCCGGCAAGCGGCATGATAAAATGAATGGTCTCCACGCGCTTGTCTCTGATCAGGCTGCTCCCTTCCCGGTCCCCAGCCATCCCTTTGAACATGTGGAAAACATGCTGACCTAGAGACATTGTGGGTGTGAACACCGTGCTCTCTTCACGCATCTGGATGGGCAGGAAGCTCTGCTGAAGGTAGGTGTGACGTCGCACCTGCACTGTCATCTTGCGACCAACGTGTTTGCGAAAGGTCAGCAGGAGATCAAGAATGTAGTCTGCCCCTATCAAAGGGTTCACACGGCGGTAGCCGTACAGGTACTTTTTGAAGTCTATTGTGCGGCCTCGCTGTTGGGCGTTCATGTTCATCTCCTCCATCACCTGAGTTACGAGACAACAAACTTTAATGGTGGTCACACACACACACACACACACACATTCCAAAATGTGGGAAGGAAATCAAACTTGTAAGTACTTCCTAACAGACCACAATAGATTATCCCGTGTGCCGAGGTACCAAGGCCATTAAAGAGTTTCTGTCTGGTATTGCTAATCAATATTCTTATTTTCGTTCACAAACTTTATTCACAATGTTACAGGCACTACTTGGCTACAATTAAACTGATTCCCATCATATTGATCAAACGCTTAAGTGGTTCTGACCCAGTCTTTAAGAATTTTTATGTCACTTAGTCTTAAATTTGTATATCTTATTGTAAAGCGCGGTGAGCCCCATTTGAGATGGGGGTATGGCGCTATATAAGCCTACATTTCATTCATTCATTCAATTCTCTGACAATTTTTTTTCTCATTTTATCTAAAAGAAATTATCTCCTTGAGGTATAAGCAGAGAAAGGTGGGCGGAGGGGGATGTATTTATAGAAAAGCGAAATGGACAACATGTATCTGAACCCCACCTGTTCAACAGCGGAGTCCACAGCAGCACTGATGGAGCTGTCGATGCCCCGCCGTGGGTTGTTGTGGGAGTGGGAGAAGATCTGCTTGGTGAAATACTCCCAGGGAACCACCTCCTCCCGGGACTGGGGGTTGAAGCGGTTCATGCCTGGCACGTGGCTCAGACGCTCCCTCTCGCCTGTCTGCTGGTCATGTTGCATCAGCAGGTGGTCCATCTGCCTCATCTCTCGCAGCACCTGAACCTGAGGATGTTACAGGTAAACTGTGTCATGGGCACCTGAACTGTGTTGTTGTCACCTGAACCTGGGGATGTTACGGGTAAATTGTGTTGATGTCACCTGAACCTGGGGATGTTACAGGTAAACTGTGTTGATGTCACCTGAACCTGGGGATGTTACAGGTAAACTGTGGTGTTGTCACCTGAACCTGGGGATGTTACAGGTAAACTGTGTTGTTGTCACCTGAACCTGGGGATGTTACAGGTAAACTGTGTTGTTGTCACCTGAACCTGGGGATGTTACAGGTAAACTGTGTTGTTGGCACCTGAACCTGGGGATGTTACAGGTAAACTGTGTTGTTGTCACCTGAACCTGGGGATGTTACAGGTAAACTGTGTTGTTGTCACCTGAACCTGGAGATGTTACAGGTAAACTGTGTTGTTGTCACCTGAACCTGGGGATGTTACAGGTAAACTGTGTTGTGGGCACCTGAACCTGGGGATGTTACAGGTAAACTGTGTTGTGGGCACCTGAACCTGGGGATGTTACAGGTCAACTGTGTTGTTGTCACCTGAACCTGGGGATGTTACAGGTAAACTGTGTTGTTGTCACCTGAACCTGGGGATGTTACAGGTAAACTGTGTTGTGGGCACCTGAACCTGGGGATGTTACAGGTAAACTGTGTTGTGGGCACCTGAACCTGGGGATGTTACAGGTCAACTGTGTTGTCACCTGAACCTGGGGATGTTACAGGTAAACTGTGGTGTGGGCACCTGAACCTGGGGATGTTACAGGTAAACTGTGTTGTGGGCACCTGAACCTGGGGATGTTACAGGTAAACTGTGTTGTGGGCACCTGAACCTGGGTATGTTACAGGTCAACTGTGTTGTTGTCACCTGAACCTGGGGATGTTACAGGTAAACTGTGTTGTTGTCACCTGAACCTGGGGATGTTACAGGTAAACTGTGTTGTTGTCACCTGAACCTGGGGATGTTACAGGTAAATTGTGTTGTTGTCACCTGAACCTGGGGATGTTATAGGTAAACTGTGTTGTGGGCACCTGAACCTGGGGATGTTGCAGGTAAACTGTGCTGTTGTCACCTGAACCTGGGGATGTTGCAGGTAAACTGTGCTGTTGTCATCTGAACCTGGGGATGTTACAGGTAAACTGTGTTGTTGGCACCTGAACCAGGGATGTTATAGGTAAATTGTGTGGTACTGAGGCACCTGAACCTGAGGATGTTACAGGTAAACTGTGTTGTTGTCACCTGAACCTGAGGATGTTACAGGTAAACTGCGTTGTGGGCACCTGAACTTGTGGATGTTACAGGTAAACTGTGTTGTGGGCACCTGAACTGTGTCATGGGCACCTGAACCTGGGGATGTTACAGGTAAACTGTGTTGTGGGCACCTGAACCTGGGGATGTTACAGATAAACTGTGTTGTTGGCACCTGAACCTGTGGATGTTATAGGTAAATTGTGTGGTACTGAGGCACCTGAACCTGAGGATGTTACAGGTAAACTGTGTTGTTGTCACCTGAACCTGAGGATGTTACAGGTAAACTGCGTTGTGGGCACCTGAACTTGTGGATGTTACAGGTAAACTGTGTTGTGGGCACCTGAACTGTGTCATGGGCACCTGAACCTGGGGATGTTACAGGTAAACTGTGTTGTGGGCACCTGAACCTGGGGATGTTACAGATAAACTGTGTTGTTGGCACCTGAACCTGTGGATGTTACAGGTAAACTGTGTTGTTGGCACCTGAACCTGGGGATGTTACAGGTAAACTGTGTTGTTGGCACCTGAACCTGGGGATGTTACAGGTCAACTGTGTTGTTGTCACCTGAACCTGGGGATGTTACAGGTAAACTGTGTTGTGGGCACCTGAACCTGGGGATGTTACAGGTAAACTGTGTTGTTGGCACCTGAACCTGGGGATGTTACAGGTAAACTGTGTTGTGGGCACCTGAACCTGGGGATGTTACAGGTAAACTGTGTTGTTGGCACCTGAACCTGGGGATGTTACAGGTAAACTGTGTTGTGGGCACCTGTATAATATGCTGTGTGTGCATGTAAAGCGTCTTGTGGACAAGTGAACCTGAGGACTGGATGAACAGTGTGTTGTGGTAATCCCAAGGGATTGAGAGAAAAGTACTCAAACATTATGGAATTTACTGTTGGAATATTTGTTCTTAGTTATTGCTTTTGTAAAGAAATTCTTGAAAACTACAGAGTGAAAAAGAGAGAAATCTCCCCCACACCTCCCCTCCATCCGTTCTGCCCCAAGCCCACCCACCCCCACACACACACACACACTCCCCCCCCCCCCCTTCCCAAAAAAGGCAGTCAGACAGACAAAATGATGAAAAGTAAAGAGACAGAGAGATTTACCCCATAATTAACTGCATTCCATTGACAGCATGCACAACTGCACTAATTTGAATTTGGAACAAACCAATGCCTGTCCATGAGTGTAAGATTTGTATATATTTTTGTTCATCTATTATATGCTGCTCTGGATATCTCCGTAACTCCGATATATGTCCATGTGCCGTAAGGACCTAACCACAGTGAACAGGTTACATACTTATACCTTGGCATCACGGGTAGAAAAATGTTGTTTCATTAAGTCACTTTTTATTCTGATCTAATTTCATCCTGTTCAAATAAAAACTGTCATCAGAACATCAACAACCGAATACTTACATAAGATAGATATATAAAATTCCTCTTTTGAGTGCTACCATATACACTAAGCTCTAAGTGCTAAAAAGACTTAACAACAGCAAACATTGTCATATACTGATGGTGTTAAGTCAATAACATTTTATCCTGTTAGAATCACATAACTTTTATGGCAAATATAGCATTTTCAAAAATAAGTATGTGCAGTCATAATAATAGTTACTAAATTCCCAAAATTTAGTAACAACCAGAAACTATGGTTTTGGGGGGTGCTTCTTTGAAGCAACAAGAATAAGATCATCACCATCAGAACACAAAGAAATTATACCTATGCTGTGATGCTTTATTAAATATCTGTTGTTTTGACACACGTGTACAACAAGAACGCGCCAACAGGACACAGCCAACAACACAGCCAAGCTCAGCTACCTGACGCTGGTAGGTCTTGAGGACGCCGACAGACCGGAAGTAGTTGAAGATACGGTACTGGTAGACAGGATCTTTGACAGGATGCAGGGTGACAGCCCTCTCCACAGCCTTGCTCTTCAGTGTGTTCTTGAAGGACCCCTGGTCCTCCTTGTAGTTCTGGTACAGGATCTGCTGCATCTACTCACACACACAGTGAACATGGCGATCAAGACACACTGGCAGTTTGTTTTGAAGCTCCTCTTTTCATCTTTTCCAAGCTATATCTTTTGTTTTTTCTTCTTTTTTTTTCTTCTTTTTTTTTGATATAAACATTTTTATTCGAATCTGACATTATTTTAAACTCACAGACATACAATAATGACAATATTATTAGTTAAACTGTATTATCTAAACTGTAAATAAGGAAAAACAACAACACTGTTTCAAGCTATATCTGTTTTCCCAGTGCTGACTGTCCAAGGCTAAAGCCCTCTTGGCCGAAAGAGTTGGGATGTAACTTGGGCAAGACACTCTCCACTATAATCAAGTTCTTGCCAAGATAGTTGGGACAGCAGTTGTCTCCTCTGCTGTTCTGGTGGTCATAGTTGGGTTCTACTGACTATAATACATCTGTTTAATTCCTACTAAATATGCTGCAGAAAATATTACAGAATGACATTCTCATAAGCAGTATTGTTTTCCACGTGATTCAATGGCATATATATTCATTCAACCTAGGTAGGACAGCACAAGATAGGCAACATGTCCTTATGTGCCACAGGACACAGAGAGAATGAATTCATTATAATAATAACATAACTAACTATCTCCAGTTCCAGTAAATATCACATTTTGCATCAACGGTTTTCAAATCCCACATTTGTTCAAACCTGTGAAACAAAAATTTACAAAACAATTTCTTTAGCCCGCCATTAAGCCAGCCGTACTGTTTCTAGAGCTGTCTAAATACTGGGGTAAAAACAGTCTTATAGGTAAACCTCAACTAGAAGTAGAACATAAGTGGCTAGACATGTTATCTTGAGAGTTATAGCCCATGAACACACAAGAGGAAGGCCATGAATGAATACAAAACCCTGGGTGCTGCTTGTATCATCAAAACAGTCCTCCCCTTTTCTCTCCATTCACTGTGCCCCACCTCATTCATGGGGGTGGGGGGAAGAGAGAGAGAGAGTCTGTGTGTGTGTGTGTGTGTGTGTGTGTGTGTGTGTGTGTGGTGGAGTGCACACGCCTTTTGTCCACTCCCTTGCCCTCTATTAAAAGTAATAAACCAAGAACTCTCTCTTTCTCACACACACCACTTAGCTGCTAGGATCATAATCAAATGGCATACATGTGGATGACGCTTTTGATCTTCGGGTTATCTAAGCCTAAGTGTTGGTGAATAAGTGCAAGTAAGCATTAATGCATTAAGACATGATTCTGTGTGCCTATGAAAGAGATTTTATGGTTGGTCAGAACTTATGAAAAGCTCACAAATACAATGCTGGCATTTCATCCCGATTTTCACACATTGATTTGACAGAAATTGAAAGACTTGTTTTCATGTATGTGTAGATGTGTCTCAGGCTAAAAGCATTGATAAAACACACCTATTTTGCTCACACTGTAGGCATTTCATCCCAGTTTTCACACACTGATTTGACTGAAATTGAAAGACTTATAAGTTGTGTACTATTCATGCATGTGTAAAGGTTCTGTTTTTTCAGGCTAAAAAAAAAATCATTGATAAAAACAAACAAACCCACCTATTTTCCTTCACACTTGTTTAGGTTTTGCTCATAATCATGTATGCAAGAGAGAGAGAGAGAGAGAGAGAGAGAGAGAGAGAGAGAGTGTGTTTGTGTGTGTAATCCCTAAATGAAATAACAGAAAAAAAAGTTATGAAGACTTTTCCAAGTGTCTGATTCAAAACGTGCCCTTAAACTGATATATGTTCTGGATTATATTCAATGATTTTTTTTTATTCCAATTCTTGGTCCAGATCTGTTGGTTGAAAATAGCTACTTCACCTATTACATTGTTAAAAAAAGAAAAGAAAAAGTCCCTGACACTACTTAAAACATGAGAAACAATTACATGCAAACACACACACACAACACACAGTGACATACACAAACAACACACAAACACTCACTCACACACACACACTTCCAAAAGTGTGCACACAGCACATACATACCACACACACTGTACACAAACACACACATGCACTCACACACGCACTTGCAAGTAAGTGCACACAGCACATACACACTACACACACTATACACACACACACACACACACACACACCAATATTACAGTGTAAAGATAAGCCTGATCCAATTCAAAGAAACTCCAGTCAGAAGCTGGTTCAAGTGACAAACCTCTTACAAACAGGTAATGACCAGAGTATGCTCTGTCTGTCTTGCAGCAAACTTTCATCAGCAGAACGGTGTACTGTGACTCTTGGATGACTGTTTATCTTATAAGTTATAACACAAATAACCATTCTCCTCAGCTCTTTTTCATGTTGTTGTTTTGTTGTTTTAACCAAGTCCTGTGTGCGTGTGTGTGTGTGTGTGTGTGTGTGTGTGTGCGTGTGCACATGTGTGTGTGTGTGTTGTGTGTGTGTGTGCACACTTGCAGGCATACATGCATAGGCATGCATGCATGTGTGCACGTAAGGAGAGAGACAAGACAGAGAATGGGAGAGGCCGACAGAAGGAATGAGACATGGAGAAAACAAGCAGGTACACCAGAAGCCAGAGATAATCAGCATACAGGTAGAAGCCGAATGTGAGAACAGGAACAAACAAATCTCAGGATGTGCCTGTGCCAAGGTTCCCAACGAACAGGCGGCAAACAAATAAATACCTGTACCAAGTTGCGCCTCTTCTGTTCCCCTGCTATCAGTCTCTCACTAAACAGCAGAACAAAATGTTACCCATGATTTCTAGACTTTTTTTTTCTTTCCACCACACAAAATGTTACACATTATTTCTAAACTTCTTTTTGGATTTCCAATGACACACAAAATGTTACACATTATTTCTAAACTTTTCCCCCCTAAGATCCACCTAATAATGTGATATGGTGATTATGATATATATGTTCTCTCTCTGAGTTTTCTCTTGGACTATGTATAACAATGCTCTGAGATCTATCTATAGTACAGATGACTGACATTTTAATTGTACAAATTGCTGAATACAACTGTGCATGAATTACACTTTTAGATATGTAACAGGTAGCCAAAAAAAAGCGAAATGTCAGCGTTGCTCTGCAAGAATTGGAAGTAATTCCTGTCCATTCCCATTAGACTAACATGGTTATCCAAAATCCACAATTATTTCGTATGATTTCCTTAAAATATCTGTTTTTATAAAGAAACTTTGGACACCATTCAAAATTTCTAAGTTCTTTCGTGTTCTCATTAAGATATAATGTAAATAGTAAGTCTGGTTTATTAGAAAATCAATATTTCGTGAGCACTGGGGACTGGATCTATCCTAAATTTACCCTGTCATTCGATCTAAATCCCCTTCGCTGTTCCAAATCTAAGGTCTAGTGTACAACAAAATATACTCTCGAAATCTGCATAAACTAAGCTTTCTAGGCGTATAAGTTTCCATCTTGACATGGTAGTATTAGACGAATAAAAGTCGAATACCTTAAACTACTGACAAATACACCGAAATGGCTTCTGTTCCGCTACTTATCGTCTGTAAATATCTATCGACGAAGGTATTTCGCGATTTCGATTTGACTTATTATTAGGTTTTACAACTTCTTATATTAATAATCGCATGCCTTTGATCATTTCGATCGAAACTGTGTAACTAAATTCTTCATCGTTGTGCTTAAATAAGTTAAAATAAGGATTAGGCGAAGTTTAAATTTGGCTAGATTGTGACAATTTACCCGGGAAAAGTTGTTTCTACAAAAAGTTTAGTGGTCGATTTCCCTATGATAAACTGTAATTGGTATATGTTTAATATATCATTGGAAAGGTCGCGACTCAGAGTTCTTCTTCTTCTTTTGGATGGGTAGCCAACATCGACTTGTCGATGAATCTGCTACACATTTCTTTTCCGGAGGGTGGTTCCGAGTGGGCTGTTTTAGTTGATTCTAAGTTTAACAGAATTAGGAGGATTTTGTGGGGGAGGGTAGTTTGCTGTTGTTTGGAGCTGGTCAGAGGTTTGCCACCCTGGCCTGG
Source organism: Babylonia areolata (assembly GCF_041734735.1). Taxonomy (NCBI): domain Eukaryota; kingdom Metazoa; phylum Mollusca; class Gastropoda; order Neogastropoda; family Buccinidae; genus Babylonia; species Babylonia areolata. The sequence goes on along the minus strand of NC_134880.1, from coordinate 52,417,097 downwards.
AAGGCTGCCAGAGATGGCGCGGTGGCGGCTTCAGTGGGCAAGTTGTTCCATTCCGGGATGGTTCTTGGAAAGAATGTCATCTGCTGGTACTGTGTCCTGTTGGATGGGATGTCGTATTGCAGGGGGTGGGACTTTCTAGTTATGTGGCTGAGGCGGCTGACAGAGGGGAGATATTTGGAATCAATGTGTACGAGGCTGTTGTGCACCTTGTAGAACATGGTGAGTCTCGCACGCCTCCGTCTGGCTTGCAGCGTTGGCCATTCCAGGTCAAGGAGCATGTCGTCCACACTGGAGGTTTGGCGGAAGCGGTGTGAGACCGAGCGAGCTGCTCTACGCTGCACCTTTTCGATAGTATTAATGTCTTCAGTGGTGTGGGGGCCCCACACACAGCTGGCATACTCAAGGGTAGGGCGGACGAGGGCCCTGTAGGCTGCAGTCTTGATGGTCTTACTGGGCACCTTGATGTTGGCGGCGCACAAGGCCTAGTGTCTGGTTTCCCTTGTTGGTGATGCTGTAGATATGCGGAGCCCACTTCAGGTCCTTGGTGAGTGTGACGCCGAGGTACTTGACCTGGGTCTCCTCCTGGAGTCGGTGGCCGTGAAGTTTGTAACTGTGCTCCTGAGTTGTCCGGCGGCCGGTCATATGGACTTTGGAGCATTTCTGGGGGTGGAAAGACATCTTCCAGCGCTGTTCCCAGGAAGCTAGGGTGTCCACATCCGCTTGCAGCTCCTCTTGGTCTTCGGCTGTCTTGACGTCTTTGTGGCAGGCAGTGTCATCAGCAAAGAGCCTGGCCCTGACGGACAGTCCGATCGGTAGGTCATTGATAGAGAGCAGAAACAGGCTCGGCCCAAGGATGGAGCCCTGGGGGACTCCTGAGTCTACTGGAGCAAGCTCTGACCTGGAACCACTGACAACAACAGACTGCTTCCTATCACTGAGGAAGTTCTGGATCCAGGTGTTGATGTTCCCGACGATGCCATGGTGTCGAAGCTTGTGGGTCATGAGGCTGTGATTTACTTTGTCGAAGGCCTTCGAGAAATCGAAGACAAGTAAGTCCTCCTGGTATCCCTGTTCAAGTGACTCAGACACTTCGTCCACGAAGCCGAGTAGCTGCGTTTAGCATGAGCGCCCCTTCCGGAATCTGTGCTGTTCTGTGCAGAGTTTCTAGCGATATTAATTATAAGTTACATTAGATAATCTGGAAGTTGTGAAAAATAAAATACTACGAAAAGCACGTTAGCCGCTTAGCGACTCACCAGATGTTGTCCATTTCGGCTAATAGATTTTTAACAGAATGTGAAGGTTAGAAGATTATAGTACTAAGAGATAACTGGAATCACACAGAATTTATTGATATAATTTGTGTATATGATGATGGTTAAATTTGTAAGACTAGTCTTTTGTAAATTTTGAAAACTCTAGAAATTACCGCCATCTTGGCTTACCAAGAGGGGTTTCTAGTAATGTCAACCCATGACGTTGTCCGTGTGGTCCGCGCAGACAGTATATAAGTAGCAACGTCACACAGTAAACTTTTTATAGGTCGTTAAACTCCAATAGAACTAGTAAAATTGGCCATTCTTTGGGTTGAAATTAAAGGGGAAGCACCACCAGCTGCTCGTCTTCACTGCCTTTGCCTTGCCTGGCTGGGAAGCTGTCGCCTCTGAATTACTTCAGATAGCTGACAATTCATTTCCAAATAAAAAGAAATGACATGTTTATAGACTGATTAATTGACTGATATGGATACTTGGTTAGTGACCAAGCTCTAAGCGCTTTACAGACACAGGGTCATTTCCACAACAGGCTGCCTACCTGGGTAGAGCTGACTGACGATAGAAGTTATTTTTTTTATTACTAATTTCAATGTGTTGCATGCGTACATATTTTCATTTCGTGCATTAAGATTTCATTCCGAAATATCAACGAAATTCCAAGGAAATAGTATCATGTTTACAAAAATTTTAGATCTTTAATTAGAAAGATCTGAAAAGAAACTCAAGGTGAGTAACTCTGCTTCATTTCAGCTTCCCATAAATCTCAGGGTCATGCCAAGAGTGTGACAGGCCTAAATCTTCTTTTTCTTCTGTCATTATGTTTTATTATATTAAATATATTATGCTCTCTCTCTCTCTCTCTCTCTCTCTCTCTGTACGGACAGCATGCCACATGGTTTCCTACCTTACTGCCAGTTACGCCCTCACGGACTGCCTGAATTCATACTTTAAGACCGTGAGCAGCAACGAAGATCCACTACTCATGTCTGTTTTGGGACAGTAAAAAGTTTTTATTATACCGGTGCATGGTTACATCAAATACTGCTTGAAAGTTACTGTTCGTTACAAATTTTGTAAAACGACTGAAACGGGCGTTTTATGCTTTGGGCTAAACTTGCACCACATACACATACGTACATCCTCTGCTGGTCGGAAGGGGTGGGTGTCTCGCGCACGCGCGCGCGCACACACACACACACACCGATGATAGACATGTGTGTGTGTGTGTGTGTGTGTGTGTGTGTGTGAGTGAGTGAGAGTCCGGGGTGGTGGAGGAAGTGGGCGGAGAGGGAACTGAGGAGGCCAGGGTTGGAGGCTGGAAGCGAGGAAGGCAGTAAAGTTCCATGCCACTGGTCACACTGAGATAACAGGAAAAGAAAACAAAAAGTCCTGCGTCTCTTCTTATTCCCCTGACACAATACGAGTGCCACTGCCAGGCTGTGTAGCTTGTTGTTGACTGCTCTCAGTTAACTTTAATCGCGCTGTTCGTTCAGTTCTTCTATCTCGAGTCTAGGGACGTGAGAAAGACTAAATCAAAAAAGCGCACTGCAGCGGGAAGAGGGTGGGGGTGGGGAGGAGGGAGGGAGGGAGGCGGTAGGGGGTGGTGTTATGGAAAAGCAACGAAAATGTTTACAAACCCCAGCAACAGTGCTGGAATCATCAATGTTTCGTTGTTCTGCAATGGTCAATATCAACTTCTTTTTTGTTTTGTTTTGTTGAATGGAACATATAAACACATAAAGGAAAGAACGGTGTTTCCTATTTTAGTATAAGCATAAAAATCTGGTATAAATTAATAAAACAAAAAGTCATATTTTATGCTGGTAACTGAGATAAATCTTTGGTGGTTCGACATAGGTCCTAGATCCAAATAACATTCTGAATGCGGCTATCAAGTGTATCACCGCATCATCGGATGACGTAATTTTCAACCCCCCCCCCCCCCCCAAAAAAAAAACACCCTCAAAGTTGCGGGTTTTGTTGCATAAAGTGACGAATGGCCCTAGCACCAGGCTGGCTGGACAGAGACAGAGATCGTACACGTGTGTGCGTGTTTATCTGTATGTGTGTAGGGGTGGGGTGGGGGTGGGGGTGTCTATGTACGCGCGTGTATAACACTGTGTGTGTGTGTGTGTGTGTGTGTGTTCCCTGAAAAAACTATAAGTGTAGTGTGAAAAATACTGGCACATTGGGCCATGAGAACATCGGTACGCTCCCGAGGACACTAGGAGTGAATCATTATTTTTATGTTTGTTGTTTCTTAATTCAAAGCGCGTTTGTTTGTTTGTTTTTTTATTCGAAGCGCGCTGGATTTGATCATAACGACTCTGAATTGACTCTCAGCCTGATGTAAGTAACGCATAATGTTTGGCACAAGAGTTGGTCCAACGGAACAAAGAACAGATTACAAACGGGCTTTTTCATTATCGGGACGGACGACAACAGTGTGGCAGTACTGAGACTTTTTTTGTTTTTGTTTTTTTTTGTTTTTGCTTTTGTTTTTTGTCGTCAAATACGTCGGCAGTTCCGTCGCAACAGCCGTTGTCGACGGCAAAGTCATACCTAAGTTTCACCCTGTTAGCCCACGACTGATCTCTCGCAATTCCATGATTTCTCTCTATGTGAGAGAAATCGTGAGGGGCGTCCCCACGATTTCTCTCACTTCGAGAAAAATCATGTTGCGAGTAAATGCAGTGGTCCCCCTCCTACGTTTTCTCTCAGTTTGCGAGAAAGCGTGGGAAGTCCCCCTCATTTTATCAAAACCATTTCCTTTATGATCGGAGTTTTTTTTCTTGTCTTTTCCCAATGCAAAACGAGAGAGAAAAAGAAAAGAGAAAGGGGGGGGGGGGGGGGCTGTCTCCACGCTAGTTGTGTGTGTGTGTGTGTGTGTGTGTGTGTGTGTGCGCGCGCGCATGTGTGTAATATAAGGTTTACACACGTGGGGGTTCGAGGTCTTTCGGGCAGAGAGCCTGAAGTTTTGGTGGTGGTCAACCCCAGGTCCTTTCCCACGCCGCTACTCGATTGGGGGAGGCAAAGGGGTATGGAGGAGGAGGCGGACGCGAAGTCCGGGGAAGGGTGTGGGTGGGGGTGAGCAGTAGTTAACACGTAGCAAGTTTTCAAAAATTCCAATTCACTGAGTAAACGGAGGTACAGAGGAGGATCAAGTCAAAAGTCTGGCGGGTGGAGGAGTGAGGAAAGACAGAGTTGGAAGAGAGGGGGAAAGAGAGAGATACGGAGAGAGAGATAGCATATACATTGGAACATATACATAAAAAGCTCATTTTATTATAAATGTATCCCCGTCAACCGTCGATGGCCAAACTGCACCTATTCTACCCTCCTCCCTCTCCCAACCACTGAGATGTAAAACAACTATAGTGTGCATGTCAATGCTTGCAACACAACACACATTTGAATTCACAGTACGTCAGTGTGTGTGTGTGTGTGTGTGTGTGTGTGTGTGTGTGTGTGTGTGTGTGTGTGTGTGTGTGCGCGCGCGCGAGCGCGCGTGTGTCTGGAAAATCTCCACCATTTACCCACCAGGCCGTGACTGGGATTCGAACCGGCAGAGACCCTCAGATTGAAAGTCCAACGCTTTAACTACTTCACTGTTGAGCCTGTGATTTATCGTTACAATGATATTGAACAGTAATTAACTACGTGGATTCGAACAGTCCCTGCAGGGTTCAGTAAAAAAAAAAAAAAAAAAAAAAAAAGAAAAAAAAAAGAAAAAAAAGAAAGAAAATTTTTAGTCGAATCGAACTATCCCGACAATAGGGCCGGTATTGTTGTCTACATGTATTCCAACAATCCCGTCAATAATGTTCATTTTTTAAATTCTATTTTAGTATCCACGTCATACGATTCGAATGTCCAGTCCCCACCCACCCTGCATACTAAGGATACCGGATTATCCGGTCCCATTTCGGACTTGAATCTCCCGACTGAATTCCCGCCTATCCCCTTTTCTTCTTCTTCTTTTTTTTTTTCTCTCGCTCTCTTTCTTTACCGAATACGAGGTGGCTCTTGTTCCCCCTCGCCCAAAGTGTTTACCTTGACTGACGTAGTCAGGCAATAGACACGCCTGCGTGAATGCCACGCCTTTTTTTTTTCTTTTTTTTTTTTTTTTTCGGTTATCCACAGTACATGCCAAACCAGGATGGACAATCAAACGAAAGTAAGGCGATAAAGGAGGGGAGGGGGTGGGGTGTGGGGGGTCGGGGGTGGGGCTCAGAGGTGGGGCGCGGGGGTTGGGGTGGGTGGTGGGGGCTGGTGTTGAGGAGGGAGGTAATGTGCCGTAAAGAAATCAGAGAAGAAATGAAATGAAAGACCGTTCTCACTCACAGAGTGAAACACAGAAACAGAGAGAGAGAGAGAGAGAGAGAGAGAGAGGCACACACAGATACAGAAGAGAGAGAGAGAGAGGGAGAGAGAGAGACAGACAGACAGAACTCAAAACGTTTTTATTCAAGGATTAAGATTTTAGGCACAGCCTGTTCTTCCAATCTGTCCTCGCTAATCTACATCTATTACAAATAGCAAACACATAAATGAAAGGAAAAGGTTTTCATGCAGAAGGGTATACATAATGCAGAATACAACCCCCCCACCCCCCCCCCCCCCCACACACACACACACCCGTGCACAGACAGACAGACACAGACAGACAGACACCGTCTGAAACAGACAGACAGACAGACACTGAGACAGAATCCGGGGGTTGATATTTGGGAAGTATCCTTCAACTGGTTCAAGTTCATGGATGACCAACCAGAATGTGGAGTCTCCTTACTGTAGGATATCTTTTGTGTGGAAATCAAAAGCTGAGTTTTATTCATCTGCTCATTATTCCCTCATGTTTCAAAAGAAGGAAAGAACAAAAAAGACGATGACATACCGCACAAGTGGATGCCAAATAATTTCCATACATGTGCTTTAAAGTTAAACCGTCTCCAAATTCAACGGAAAGACAAATTTATGTGATTTCATGCTTGTGATTTCATGCTTGCAGGGTGGGAGTAAAAAAATATTTTGCAACAAACTACACACTCAACACGCAGTCTTAGAACGTTAGGCGCTGATGCACTCTCTGCAAGACCAAATAAAAGACACTAAGTAAAGAAAGAACTCCACATGCCACGCGCGCGCGCACACACACACACACGCACGATATGATACTTTCAGAGACAGAGGGTGAGAGAGAGAGAGAGGGAGAAAATGATGATGATGATTTCATGCAGTGAGAAATGCTGCAGCGGGTTTTTTTGTGAAGAGTCAATGGGTTTGAACACAGCTCCATTTAATCTGGGGTCCCGTTTGCTTCCTGTCTGGGAACGTAAATTTTATCTTATATATATATATATATATATACATACATACATACATACACACAATACATTCCAGACAGAAAATCTCCCTCTGTACAAATGAGGTTCTTCACTTCCACAAACATTCTCGACCACTCACATATAATGCTGCAACTTGTGCAAGTTTACAATGTACTAATGTTCCCAACCCAACAGACATTAAAATCAACTAAAAAACAAAACAATTATTATGGGCAGAGAGTCTGCATGGTGTTGCTCCTTCTCTTTGGAATTCGATGCCCGAGATTTGTTGAAAAACATCTCCCGTGCTCTTGATAAAAGCAGTGAAAACATAAATTCCTTGAAATGTTCGCCCAAGTCAGGCACCCCATAGCTCCTTTCTGAAACGGCAGCGTTGTGTGTGTGTGTGTGTGTGTGTGTGTGAGAGAGAGTTCTGGGCCTGAGGTGGAGAGAGAGAGAGAGGGGCTCGCCACTTGAAAGATCGGGTGTCAATTAGCACTCTACTTAGCACGATTCTCTTCACAGAGATTTCATCATCTATGACGAGATTACAGCACGCATCTTTATCTCATCGCAGAACAAAGCAGGTTGGGGCACAGCTGATGGTACAGCTGGGGATTATGGGAAAGCCAGCGGCGTCTTTAGTGGAATCACAAGACGACGATACCCTTTACTGACACGAGCCGGGTCAATAACTGAGGCCTAACTGTCAACTTGTTTGCACATCCTTCTTAATAGAACGGGGCAGCTTGAACCGTGTGCCCTGGCGGTGACAATGGAACATGGAAGCTGTGAACTAACTACCGTTGGCGGGCCAGGAGCTTACTTTGAGCAGGGATTGAAGGATGGGGCAGGGGGTCTGAGGTGAAAAGGATCCTTTGCCAGCTCAGTGGGCACCTGACAAAGCATTCGTATATATGCTTTCTCTACCATGGAATGTCTGGAAGCCCAACGTACTGTCTTTAGTGCTGGCCAATCTGTTGACACGGTGCTTACATTCGGAAGTGTCTGGCAGCATTGTCTATCAGTTTCCATGTGAAGGCCTAGGGTCCATGGCTGAACTTGAATATTATGTGCCAGCTCCAGCATAGGTTACTCCTAGTCAAAGGCCGTAGACTGGTGTTAATTTATACTGTGTTCGATGATCTTCAAGTCACACTAGGAGGAACCCAAGTCTTTTCTACTTTTGCACTATCACGTGTACATGTATATCACTGATACCCTGTTCCCGCCTAACATCCTGGTTGAAACTGAAAGTAATTTACTGAGCTATTGGGCTGATGAGATAGTAGTGACGGTGTGGCCGTGCAGATTACGGAGTGACACAACTGATTCCTGCACTTTGTGATAGGTGGGTTCTGATAGGCTGCAGAGCGGAAGTTCCACACATGGGGTCATCCCAGTTCTCTCAATAAGCAAGGCGATCTAGATGTCTAAACCTTTTTCTTTTTAAAACTTATTTTATAAATGAGCTTAGTAAATACTGTCAGTATCTCTGACTGGTCAATGATGTGTGTGAGAAGCAAACAAAGGATCTATGGCCTGATATATAACATGTCAAAGAACGAAACTAATTCCTCCACTTCCAACTTGACAACTGGGTCAAACTGTCAACTGACAGTTATCAGGACATGTGCAACCCCACCCTCTCCTGTCCCTTCAATATATCTTGTGTCAGGTTTGGTACATTCTTGGTGAAAGCTGAGCAGTATCAATGGATGTTTTTGTTGCTTTGAAGTACTTACTTTCAGTTTCAAGCTGTTTAAATCTGTACACATCAGCATTGTCCTGCAAACACTGACAGAAGACAATGCAATAAAGACGCTTTGACTGTGACCATGAAATTGCTGTCCACGCTGCTTGCATGCCACATTTCTCCTGTTGTCCCAGTGACTTGACATAAGATTAGGGTTACAAACACATGCGCAAAAGTCCAAGACCTGGACTGGAGCATGTGTGTGACTGGGGTACTACTCCATGGTTGTTAAACTATAGTGTAAAGCAACAACAACCAAAGTCTCCACGGAAAGTAATTAAGGCAAAATGTGATGATCCTGATTTGGAATGGGTGATGGTTAAAAACTACACAGAACTGAGCCAACTCTCTAAAGACAATAGTAATGAGCCAACACTCCAAAGATTGTGTGTGTGTGTGTGTGTGTGTGTGTGTGTGTGTGTGTGTGTGTGAGGCTTTGAACAAAGGCCATTGTCATACAACAGTAACCTGTCCATTTCCTAGGTGAAGTGACTGGAATTGGGGCCTGACCCACCTGAAAGGGAACCAGTGTGTTCAGCCTCTCTTAAAACAATTTAAGGTTACTCAGAGAAAGTTTGATTACCATGATTCAAAGTTCCAACAGAACCTTATAAATTCTAAAAGTTTTTTTCTTTCTTGTTTGTTTGATCAATCAAATATTTAAAGCTTGCTTTCAATCTTGGATATTAACATGTGGCCAGTTTATGTTCAGCTTTTTTTTCTGGGCTGATTTGACAGGTCTCTGCATTAAGCTGAAATATTTAAATACAAATTAAAAAAAAAAAAAGAAGAAAAAAAAAAGAGAAGGATAACTGAACATTTTTTTTCCTATCTGATGAAGACGAGAAATGAGCAAACATCACAATATAGGGGCTTACAAGCCTAGCGTGAAGGTTTCACGTTGGAAAGTCTACAGAATATAATACAACAAAGCACTTACACTGTACAGTGTACTTCAAAATGCACAATATTCTGTTTTAAGCCTGACAATAGCTTTACTTAGCTGTAATCGGATGATTTTTTTTTATTTGATTTTTTTTTAAGGAACATCAACTGAAATAAACATGTCCTGAGTGCTATCAAGGCTTCATTCAAATTCATTATTAATGTTGATAATGTTATCGGTATTATGTTACCTAAATTTATCAGTATGAAATTTCATTCACAATATATATATATATATATACACACACACACACACACACACACACACAATGTTGGCCTTAGTTTAAATCTGAACCAAGTAGACAAACCTTTCGCTGGACACAACCTTGCTCTGTCAGAACATGAAAGGCAAAGTTCTACTGAAAGTGATTCTGACACAAGTTAACGAAACACTGAACTGAAGTGTGGTGACACCTGACAGATGAATGCACTTTGACTCGACTTCCTTCAGTCCAGCCGTGGGTTCTGAACTCCCCATACCTCCACTCTTCTCACTCCAAACCCCTTCTCCAGGAATACTCATGTTCAAAACTAAAATCTGTGAAGCAGGTGGGTTTGGGCAAAGTGGGTATATTATGCCCGTCCCAACTACTAGTACTTTAGATGATACTTTAAAACATAGTTAATAAATAGTCAAAACAAGCCACCGCCCTTCATTCATACTGGAAAAAAAAATGTCATGATGCCTGCCATGCTTGAGCTGTTCTTCCTTTCACTTTTTTCAAATCTGAAAGCAGTGTCTGGTTCAACGAGAAAGCGACTGTACAGGTGTATACACCACTATTTGTCAGACTTGACTGTGTATACGGTGTAGGACTAGGAGTGTTAATTTGTTTAAACTGCAGGAGCATGGATTGTGTATGGATACACGAGAGAGAGAGAGACAGAGAGAGAGACAGAGAGAGAGACAGAGAGAGAGAGACAGACAGACAGACTGACAGACAGAGATAAAGAGAGACAGAGAACAACAGAGACAGAGACAGACACTGAAACAGACAGACAGAGAGAGGGGTGGAGGTGGAGAGGGGGGGGGGGGGTGAGAGGAGAGAAAGGAGATGGAGAAATTTGAATGATATTACATGTATAAATGATTCAAGTAATAATAACAGGAGTTATTGCCAACATGTACATATACACTCTGTGTGTGTGTGTGTGTGTGTGTGTGTGTGTGTGTGTGTGTGTGTGTGTGTGAGAGAGAGGAGAAAAATGGTGGAGAAGATTCATGAGAAAATAAAAATGTGGGATAGACCATGTCAAATGTCAATCAGTCTAACTTACATCCGATTTCAAAGGAACTGTGATGTGTGTGTTCTTTTGTGTGCATGCATGTGTAGAGCATATGTGTGTAGTGAGTAGACTTGTCAAACAGAGAATGAACATTCAAAAGTTCATATATATATATATATATACATGTACTGATTAATGATTCTGAAACTGAATAACAATATGTTTGGTATACATTTTAAGAAACCATACCCTCACATTCATTTTAAAAAGGAGGGGAAAAAAAAGCTTACCTCATAAGACCAGGTACACTGAATCTCAGCAAAATGACGCACACAACGGCCAATCTCCACATCCTCGTGTGTTGTGTATAAGTGTCGCAAACAGTAGCTAATATGTGGTGCAATTCTTCGTAGTGTCTCTCGGCTAAAAATCATCCCTGGCCCACCCATGCAGAAATTCTCAGTAGCCTTCAAACTCAATAATCCAAGCTCATCTGCTTTGCCTACTCCAGCTTGTCCGATGAACCGTGGCTGTGAACTGTTTATTGAACGCAAAAATGCATCAAGCTTGTCTCCCTTAATGAACACATCATCATCAGCTCGCACAAACCATTCAAATCTGTCAATGAAATGGTCATACATGTATTTCAACATCATGAAAGACTTCTTCTGGGGTGGGTATTTATCATCCACCTCTGGTAATGCTACCACTGGGACACCATATTTTGATGTAGATTTCGCACTTGAGAAAAACATGACTTTGCCATTGATACGACTCGCCCATGTTCGGTGTGATGCTAATCCTCTGTTATCAATGAACTTTTGGGCCGTCATAATACCAACGAACACAAAGTCATCACTGGTCTCTCCTGTCTTTTCTGCTTCTGTTTCATCCACCTGCCCAGACCCGTAACCCAAAGCCAGATCACCTGGGCAACAGAAGTCTTCAAATCCACACCGGGGCCAGAGGCCTTTACTGAAACACATGTTGGATAGGAGGAATCCCAGGAAAAATCCCAAAATTCCGATGAGGAGATATGTTCGCTGACTGCCATGTCTTCTCTTGGCCATATTCTCACGCTAGCCATTCACAAGGTAAATACTGGCCTGGGGCGCGACGCCAACGGGTTCTCCTCCCTTCGTGTGTGGTCACTCACTGTCGACAAGAGCCGTCAGCGCGGACACTTGCGACGCCGCCCACTCGATCACAGCGTGTCAGTATCATGTAATATTACGCAGCTCTCGTTGCAACTTTGTCAACTTTTCGGCTTATTAATGTCAATAAGGTGTTACTTATTAATGAACGCTGATCATATTCCATTCCTCCACACTCCATCACACAGAAAAATCAGAACACGATCTTGGTCACGGTGTCACACTGCCCAACCCACTCTCGTATTTCGACGATATCTTGAAACACAAGACAAATGTTGAAGACGACAACAAGAAAAGTTACCAGATGTGCATCAAAGTTTTGTCGGGACGTCTCTGGTCCTGTACCTGTACAAAACCAAAGCAATTTGATAGGAGTGTTTAAAACTAGGCCCATTCCAACACATCAGTCGGCCCAACTTCCATCCACAGAGAACGCATGGCTGCATGTGTTGGGTTCAAGAGGTCACAGAGGGAAAGTTCCCTTCTCTATGACGTCATATGTAAACGTCATTATCCATTCAGAAAAAAACAATACTATAATTGCACTTTTCTGTTGAAACAAGACTTATGACAAGGAAAAGTCACGAATAATAAGTGCGCTTGTTCATCAAGTTAATAAATCAAAATTTGGTTGCTTTTTCAACATCACGCTGGTCTCGAGATGATCAAGATGGCGACCAAATTTTAGTTCTCGGGTGTGCATGTTCACAGTTCGGAGTATCAAAGGTCTGCCCAGAAGGGAAGGAATTGCATGCGCGTGCTGAGAATTAATGGGCACATGCAGTTTTACATGATGGACGTATTGCATTACTGATGTCTGTCACACGCACCATTTTCTTTGAGACGGACTTGTGACAAATTTCAAGAAAGATAATCACTTCGCCAGACCCAAACATTCAACAATATGGCGTCAATGGGGCTAAACGAAGAGAGTGTTGAGAAGAAGTTGATGTCTGTGATGAACACCCAGGACAGTATTCAGAGTTTATCGCTTTGGATTATACATCACAAAACCCATTATGCGCACATAGTGGAACTGTGGTACAAGGTCATGAAAAAATCAGGTAAGTTGTGCAGTGTTCCTCTCGTCCCAGGCCTGTCTACTTGAGCCTTGAGGCCTCGATTTAAAAGTATATATTACTTTCTCAGAGTTAGTAACTAACTTAGAGTTGTTTTTCGATGCAGGTCCCGAGGGTGCCTCTTCATGGGATTCTACTTCAGGCTGTTTATGTGCACCACTCCCGGTTATCTGTATTTTTGCCTTAAAATTTCAAACGTAATTTCTTGTTAAAAGGACAAGGAGTCAAAAAACAACAAGCAAACAAAAGCAAACAAATAAAAAAACAACAACAAACAAACAAACAAACCAAAAAACAACAAAAAAAATGTACCCCCCTCCCCCCCACAAAAAAACACACCGAAAAACCCTTAGATTTTTATAACTTACATGTTAATTGTTATGAGAGACTTAAGTATTTTGATTATTTTCAGTTAATTTTCCAAGAAACTTTCATTAGAATTTAGATGTGTGTTCACAAGATCCTGATGCTTCCACTGTTTTCTAATTTTCATTTTCAGAAAATGCTCACTGTACTTACATATTCATCATGATCATATATATATATATTTTTTTTTTTTAATAATTTTTTTTTACTAGTATTAACAGGGTTCATTTTACATCATTACAGTTCAGGAGTGTACAATGCACATTGGTTACTGGTACATGTAGAATGTCTTTCAAAATCAAAATGACATGCATGTAATGAAGCTTGATAATTCAAGTTTTAACAGATTCAGACTGTTTTCAATTGTTATCAAAACCGATGCGTCCGAAGGACAATACCATGACAAAATGGGGCCTCAAACCCTGATTAACAGGTCCTGCCATGGTGGCAGCCTCTGCCTCTCTCTCTCGTCTATGCAGATACTGGACTGATTACTCATCAAAATGACCAGTCAGAAGAGCACTTTATCAAAAACGTTTTGTGGAAGTTCTATGTGGCACTAAGTGGTTAGGACCTCAATAGATGCATCCAGTTATAAGATTTGCTTTTACTGTTACAGTTTTATGGAGTAATAAAACTTGAAAGCACTGCTGAACTGATTTCATTTTGGGATGTATACACTAATTCGGCTTATTGTTATTGCTCATTCTGATGGTGTTTACTTTAGCACTGTGAGAGCCATGTCCCACCAGTTCAAGGGAACTAATTCTGATGGTCTCTTCCATGGTCAAGCCACTGAAGGAAAAAAAAAGGGTTATTGCCTTGGCAATGGCTGCTTGGTTTTTCATCGCTCCTGATGGTAGACTGTGGGCTCAGGCATGACTTTTCATTTTTTATTGCTGTGGACAGGTAGGTGTAAGGAAGGTGAACCAAGAGTTCTCTGTCAATGGTTATGCACCAGCACAAAGGGAATAATCACTTGTGTACAGCAGCCTGGACCACAAATGCAAAGACTAGTCCATTTCAACTGAGGTTCCTTTTAAGTTCTGTAAATAATCCACATTGTTGTTTCTTCTTTTTCTCCAGATGAAAGTATGCCTTCAAACAGAAAACGAGAAAAGTATTTAAAAAAAAAAAAAAAAAAATCAAAGAAACAACAACAAAAAAATTGTCTGGATACATTTACCTAGATATGTGTTATTATTAGTATGTATTTCCAAAAAAAAGTTATTTATTTTCCTTGAGCTGGGACATGTGCCCTAAACTTTTGAATTTCCAGATAAAACCCTGCTAATGCTGACAGCACAAGACTCAGTCCCAGTCAGTGCACAGGCTTGCATGCGCACACGTGTGCATGTGTGTGTGTACACACACTACATTATAGGATTATCTTATCTTGGCCTTTGTTGGAAAAAAAAATGTTGTTGACTGGAAAAGCAAAGACTTTATTATTTTTTTCAAATAAGATTCTGTGTATCCACTAATCCAGCATATCAAGTGTCATCCACTTCATACATTAATTTAAGCAAGAACAAGGTCAAGATCATTTAGTGTTAAACAGTGAAAAGTAAATGAGATACCCTTGCTTATTAAATTTTGTTTGAATAACAGTTAAGAATATAAGACAAAGTTACACAAGCCTGTCTGCTTCAGTGCTTAACCCTTTACTGTGCTGAAGTTCACATTAGCTTGGAGTTGGTAAAGAAATATTACAGACTGAGTAATAATGAAAGGTTGTCACCAAACTTTATCCACCTTTTTCCTGTTATTTGAAATTATACAACATGCTTTAGAGGAAATCTGAAATGTTTCTCTAAGTTTTTTTTAATTTATTGGTTAGATATGAACTGTTTGAAGATGGACTCAAATTGGTGAACCATTGTGTTCAGCATTTATATCACTGCATTACAAATTTACATTCTTGGTATTGTTACTGGAAATTACAACACTTGGATACTGTTTTGGCATTGTTCATTATTAACATGTTTTTGTTTTTAATGTTTGTTTTATTGACTGTAAACTTTCATTTTGTTTCAGTGAAACCAAGTCATCGCTTAACTCTATTTTACCTCTGCAATGATGTGGTTCAAACATGCAAGCGAAAGAAGGCCACAGTTTTTGTCAATGCATTTAAACCACTGCTCAAAGATGCTACTGCGCTAGTAAGGTTGGTATATTCATGAAATAATACAGGCATAGTTTTGAAGTAAACACTGGGTTTACAACTACAAGTTCATTGGCTACTACTCACATATTCACATGATTTTTAGTTTTGTTTGTCATTATTTTAAGAGTGCTTCTTTACTTGCAGTTGTGAAAAAAAAGATAGGTAACTTCTAGAATGCATTTCTAATTTCCTTTTTCGTACACAGTTTTTCGTCTGTTGTTTGTATCTTACATATTAAGTTACAGCTAAGATAAGTTATTGTTATTATGATAATTATCATCGTTATTACATTATAGAGTTAGCGTGTGATATAATTGTTATGTTTTTATAATCCATATCCTTGTGACAGTTAGACTTTTGGAGTACTTACTTCTCCTTTTGACAGTTGGACTTTTGGAGTACTTATAACAACAAAATTCTATACAATCTTATCAGGCACAGTAATGCTTACCACTTGTACATTAATGACATGTTGAGATTTAACAACTTTGTCACTATGTGTGCAGGGATGCAACAATCAGACCCAAGGTTGAGCGAATTTTTAATGTCTGGGAGGAGAGACTAGTGTTTGAAAAAGACTTTGTCACAGAACTCAGGGCTGTCTTGGGTAAGTGTAAAGTTATGCATTTGTTATTCTTCAGTAGTGTTATTATAATTATGACATATTTAGACCAGCACCACATTTTTACAGAAACAGACTGGTGAGAGCATGAATTAATTTTAATTGCAATGTTTTTAAAAGCGAATATGTGAAATGCTTTTATTTGAGAACATATGTTTATTACTCTTGTTTAATCAAGTTATCCGCGTGTGTGGGGTGGGGGTGGGGTGGGTGGGGGTGCGGTGCGGGTGTGTGCTGATTATCTGGTTGTGGTTTTCCGCAATTCATCTTTATTCTTATCTTATCTGTCTATTATAATCAATGTGCAGTATAGTAGGCTATGTTTATAATTATATTCAAATAATGTTTCTTAATTCTTTCTGTTTTTACATTAAGAATACTAGTTATTACCTGCAGTGTGTGGATGTATGTATGAAACGATGTATGTGATATTTTTTTACATTTGTATCTTCGTAATATTTGTTGGGGCTGTTGTTGGCTTTTACAGTTATGGTCCCCATCTTGTTTACTTGTCTATGTTGTGATAATGCACCTGACCAAATTTCTCCAGTTGGAGATAATAAAGTTATTCTTATCTTATCTTATCTTATCTTATCTAAGGAATTGTTTGGTCAAATGAGTTTCAGATATCTTCCATTTGTTGAACACTTTTTTTTTTCCAGTGGAAAGAAGGCCAAACGGGTGAAACTCTGTTGCAGTAGTTACTTGCAGTTGCAATCAACATGTGTTCTGACGACAAAAATCTACACAATGTGCTGCTTTTGGCAGGTGTTGTAGAAGACATTGAGAAAGCAAAGGCAAACGTCAGTCATAATTGTACTTTTAACATAAACACTGACTTAGATGTTAGTATCGGTTGCATGTTAGTATTGATTGATTGATAAATTTGGGTATGATATTGAACTTTAAACTTGCATTGTCATTGTAAATGTAGACTTAACTGGACCAGTGGTTTAAAAGAACTGAGGCAGGTGACACCCTAAATGGGTCGCCTTGCACTTCAGTCAGTCTGTCAGGCTATACAGTCATCTGTGTGTCTTCCAGTGGCTTTTGTTTTTTTGTTTTTGTTGTTTGACTATAGAGTCCTCTGTGAACAAGCTGGCTGTGATGCTGTCAGTCATATTTTGAAACTGGTCACAAGACGAATAGTAATCATTACTGTTTTCATTCATTCATTATGCCCATCACTCCTGGTGGAGCATAGGCCATCAACGACCCCTCGCCATCGCACTCTGTTCTGGGCTGTTCTGGCCATTCCAGTCCAGTTGGTCCCTTGCTGCTTCAGCTCTGCCTCGGTATCTCGCCTCCAGCTGTTACGAGGCCGGCCTCTCTTCCTCTTTCCCTGCGGGTTCCAGGTCAGGGCTTGGCGTGTGATGCTGGACACTGGCTTCCTGAGGGTGTGTCCGATCCAACCCCACTTCCTCCGCAGTATCTGCTTGGCTACTGGTTCCTGTCCCGCTCGCTCCCACAGATCTTCGTTTCGGGTCTTCTCCTGCCATCGGATCTTGTAGATGCGCCTCAGACAGGTGTTGAAGAATGTCTGAATCTTCTGCTGCATCGTCTGTGTTGTCCGCCATGTCTCGCATCCGTAGAGCAGAATTGACTTCACATTGGAGTTGAAGATGCGGAGTTTGGTTTTCATACTGATTGCTCCAGATGCTCAGATGTTCTTGAGCATGATGAAAGCTGTTCTTGCCTTGCCGATTCTGGCAGTGACGTCTTGGTCCGTGCCTCCCTGTCGGTCAACCACGCTTTCCAAGTAGACGAAAGACTCCACCTCCCTGATGGGCTCTCCACCGACTGTGACTGGTGTGTTGGCAGTGGTGTTGATCTTCATCAGCTCGGTCTTCTTCTTGTTGATCTTGAGCCCTGTCCTGGCTGACGTGGTCTCCAGGCGAGTAGTCTTGTCGTGCATCTGGCTGTGGTTGTGTGACAGGAGCGCCAGGTCGTCAGCGAAGTCGAGATCGTCCAGCTGTGTCCAGAGTGTCCACTGTATACCGTTGTTCTTGCCTGTTGTAGTGGTCTTCATGATCCAGTCGATGACCAGGAGGAAGAGGAACGGTGACAGCAGGCATCCCTGGCGAACTCTGGTCTTCACCTCAAAACTTTCGGACAGCTGGCCTGCGTGGGCAATCCTGCAGCTCATGTCCTGGTAGGTGCACCGGATGAGGGAGATGATCTTCTCTGGGACTCCGTAGTGCCTCAGCAGCTTCCACAGCGTCTCTCTGTCCACACTGTCGAAGGCCTTCTCATAATCTATGAAGTTGATGTAGAGGGGTGAGTTCCACTCCAGCGACTGCTCCATGATGATGCGCAGGTTGGCGATCTGGTCGGCACAGGATTTGTTCTGCCGGAAGCCTGCCTGCTGGTCTTGGAGCTTGGGGTCAGTGGCTTCTTTCATCCTTTCCAGTAGAACCCTATTGAGAACCTTGCCTGGCCTTGACAGGAGCATGATCCCTTGGTAGTTGCTGCAGTCCTGAGGTCTCCTTTCTTCGGCAGCTTGATGATGATTCCTTCTTTCCACTGGACTGGTACCTCCTCCTTCTCCCAGATCTTGCTGAAGAGGCTGTATAGCATATTGACAGCTGTTTCCATGTCTGCTTTGATGGCTTCTACTGGTATCTCGTCCGGCCCTGCAGCCTTCCCATTTCTCAGAGTCATGATGGCCTTCTTGATCTCTGCCTTTGAGGGTTTGTCGCAGCTGATGGGTAGTTCTGTCTCTGCGGGTGGAATGTCTGGTGGTGCGTCAGGGGCGGGGCGGTTCAGCAGCTCCCTGAAGTGTTCTGCCCATCGTTTCAGCTGTTCCTCGGTTGTTGTTAGTGGGTTCCCGTTCTTATCCTTCACTGGCTTGTCTGTCTGCTGGAACTTGCCCGTCAGCTTCTTGTCCTTCTTGATGCTCCTCTTTACATCTCTGTCCACTGCTGTGTACTCTTCCTGTGCCTTTGGCTTAGTTGCTCTTGTTCTGCTTGTGTTCAGCAAAGTTTTCTTCTCTTTCCTTGTTTCCAGCTTGTGGATGGCGTTGGCAGAGATCCATTCCTTGTGCTGAGTTTTCTTCTTGCCAAGGACCTCTTCACATGTGTCGTGCCTTGCTGTGTTCCCACTGTGTCTCGATGTCCATCTCACTGTCTTCGATCAGCTCTTGTAGTGCCTGGAACCTGTTGGAAAGGCTGATCTGGAATGCTACTTGTGCGTCCATGTTTCTGAGCAGTCCAACATTGTACCTTGTCTGTATGTTGTTGGCGTTGGTGAATCTCTTGAGGCGAAATCTCACTGTCGTCGTAAGAAGGTGGTGGTCTGATGACACATCGGTTCCTCTCATCACTCGTAAATCCTGCCATGATCTCCTGAACTTGCGGCTAATGCAGATGTGGTCGATCTGGTTCTCCGTGACGTGGTTCGGGGATCTCCATGTGGCCTTGTGGATGCACTTGTGTGGGAAGATACTTCCTCCTATCACCAGCTGGCTCAGGGCGCACAGGTCTGCAAAGCGCTCACCATTCTCATTCATCTGTCCCAGTCCGTGTGTCCCCATGGTGTCCTCATAGCCGGTGTTGTCCCTTCCGATCTTGGCGTTGAAATCTCCCATCAGTATTGTTATGTCTTTGGCTCCTCTTCAGTCTATCACTGTCTGTAGTTGTTGGTGGAAGTCATCGTTATTCTCTTCTTCTGCATCATTGGTGGGAGCATAGCACTGGATGATGTTCAGCCTGATGTCATTCTTCTTGGTGGTAAACTTGGCTGTGATGATGCGAGAGTTGACAGGTTCCCAGCCGATGAGTGCCCCCTGTGCCTCCAGTGCCAGCATCAGCGCCACACCCTCAGTGTGGGGGGCTCCATCCTCTGTGTGTCCTGAATACAGCAGTTGCTCTCCAGATGAAAGTCTCATCTGTCCTGACTGTAGCCACCTTGCCTCACTCAATCCTAGCACTCCGATCCTGTAGTTTTTCATCTCTCTCGCTACTTGGATGGTTCTTCCTGCTTCATACATCGTCCTGATGTTCCATGTAGCTACTCGCGTTGTCCTGGGTGTCAGAAGGTGAGTCAGCCTTGCAGCTTCCTTTCGGCTTTCACTGCACCACGTCATAAGTCTCCGGGACGGAGACCCTTCCTTGCCCAGGTGAATGTTTTGGTTCTTTGTCGTCGATGCTTCTGTAACTGGTCTTTTTTACAGGCAGGGTAGTTAACCCTACGCAAACCCCTTTATCCTCCGGGCGAGGTGGTCCTGCCTTAGTCGCCTCTTACGACATGCATGGCAGGGCAGTGGGTCTATTCTGTCAGTGCCCAACCCACAGGGCAACATTATTGTTTTAATTATGGAAATTGATTTGTCAAACAGATGGGAAACAAGCGGACGGAGCTGTTTTCAAGAAGCCCTTCAGTCCAACGCCAAAGGACAGGTTGAAAGAAAAGCAGAAGGGAAAGGGGAAGGAGAAGAAAGCGGAAACGGCTGCAAAAAGTTCTGTCACCAAAGACTCTGATGCTGGTGAGGACACAGGCAGCTCTACAGCATCTGCCAAGGAAGAGACAAAAAAAGATGATGACGCCCCCAGTGAAGAAACATTGGCTGCCTTCAAGGTAAACAGAGGTAGTCAAGAGATTAGTTGCAGTAAAATTGTAACATAATTATGGTGTTTTGTGCAAGAGAATATCTGTTATTGGACAGAAAGCATTTTGTCTCTAAGTCAGTAAATGTGAGTTATTGGATGGAAAGCAATTTTGTCTTTAAATGTGAGTAATTATTGGATGGAAACCCGTTTGTCTCTAAATGTGAGTTGCTATTGGATGGAAGGCCGTTTGTCTCTAAATGTGAGTTGTTGTTGGATGGACGGCTGTTTGTCTCTGAATGTTACTTAGATTTATAACTTAGGGTCTTCAGTGGTAATTCCAATTACTTTTGGAACACCTGAAAAGAGTTGTGACTAGATAGCATGCTGTTACAATGAAATCTAACTACAAAATTCTTTATGATTTGTTAATAAATTTCAGGATGTAGAAACTTAGAACAAACGTGTATGATTAAAAAAAAACCCCAAACAACCTTACAAATGACTGTTAGTGTTACCTTGCTTGGATGTATCTTTTTTGGGGGGAAGGATAAAAGATTGAAATGTGATGTATCATGATAGTTTGCACTGAAATGGTCAAACATCATTTCTTTGTCTTTGAAAAAAGTAAGAGGAGAACAAAAAGCTTTTATTTACTGAAGGGAAACTGCAGAGAACAAACTCTTTCTCATTGATTTGAATTGTGTTGGTATTTTAGATTACGAAAATTGGATTTTGTTAATGTCTTCAAATTGCCTCCTTCTGAGTTCTCCTATTCTTGATGCAAATAATACATCACACAATTTGACAAAAGATATTCTTTGTCTGTCTCTCCTATTCTTAACGACCAAGAGAACATTGATTGAAGGTTTGGTTCTTTACAAAAGACACATATTTTTTTTTCCTTGCATGAATGGAACCGGGGTAGATTTAAGTCATGTTGTTGCCATGTGGCATGTGTGTGTTACAGCCGGCTGACCTGATTTCAAAAATGCAGTCCTACAAGAAGCAGGCTTCAGAGGTGGATAACAGTGTACAGAAGGTGTCCCATCTGAAGCTGGATGCCTCCAGCATTGAGGCTGTCAAACAGCTCAAAGGTAAGTCAGATTTGTATGTCTAACACTTTCAGTTGGAAACTTGTGCATCCCCCCCACCCCCCAACACATACCCCCCACACCCCTTCCCCCTTCCATATTTTAACGAGTTTGTGCAGTGAGGAAAATACCTGTTCAAAGGGTTTTTTTAATTAAAAATGTTTTTTTCAGACACAGGGAATTTTGTGGTGACCTTGTGCAGGAGAATGAAAATGCTGTGTAGCAGGCATATTTTATAATGCTCATTGACAACAATTTGCCAAAGGATGTTTTAGTCATAGAGGGTAATTACTAAAAAAAAAATTCTTGGATGCAAACTGCTAAAAGAAAGTGTATGTATATATATGTATGTATATAGCCTATACTTTGTTGAACACAGTGACGCCTCCTTGAGCTACTGAAACTGAAACTGTTGAAAGAAAAATGAAAACACCATGGAGTTGTGATGATTTCACATGAATATAATGATTTTACGATAGGAAAATTACTACAAAGATTCAGACAGAAAATTCTATCGTGGCACACATTTTTGCACACTGGAAGGGGCCAGAAATTTCCACCCCAGGGCACTGAAGGGGTTAGTATTGACTCTGATGCATGTAATTTTGCTGTGAAACATGGCAGTACGATATATATATTTTTTTATTGACTTGAAGAGTCTTTCTCTAGTGGCTTGTGTTGATTCCTTACAGATCGTGCCCATGGCAATGAGTTTTCCACTGACTTTGAAGAGTCCTGTTTGCGCCTTGAGGAGACGGCAGAAGGGCTGGACAAGCTGAGGCAGGAACGGAAGGACTTGATGGCACAGCTGCACATAGCGGAACACTTTTACAACCAACAGCACAGTGAGGCCAGGATTGTTGCCAATGTGAGTTTGTGTCCTTCTGCAGTGTTGGTTCAACTAGACCGGGATTGTGGCCAGTGTGATTATTTTGTTCTTCTGCAGTATTGGTTCAACTAGGCCAGGATTGTGGCCAGTGTGAGTTTGTGTTCTGCAGTGTCGGTTCAATCTTTGCATCATTCTGTGTCTTGCTTGAAATTGATATGAGAGGTTAGTTCCTTTATAAAACCAGTACTTGCACTGAAAAAATATCCATAGGTGTTTTGAGGAGGGATTGGAAGGACTTTGAAATGCAAAGTTTGATCGAGTATTGATATTAAAGATGTATTGGTCCAGAAAGGGAGGAAGGTGGCAGAATGGTAAGACGCTCGGCTGCCAATATAGAGTCCGTCAGGGTGTGGGTTTGAATCCCACTCTTGCCCTTTCTTCCAAGTTTTAATGGAAAATCAAACTGAGTGTCTGATCATTAGGATAAGACAATCAGCTGAGGTCCTGTGTACAGCGTGCATTTGGTGCACTGAAAAAGAACCCATGGCAACGAGAGTGCTGTTCTCTGGCAAAATTCTGTGGAAGAAATCTGCTGTGAAACTGATAGCTAAACAAATATATAACTAAAGCTTGCACTCAAGGCCAGACAAAGCTCGTTGGCTTATGCTGCTGGTCAGGCATCTGCCTAGCAGATGTGGTGAAACATGTATTTGTATAGATTTGTCCAAACACATCACACCCCCTTAAACTGAAACTGGTCCATTTTACTTTCTGCACTGGGCAGAAAATGATAGCATGCACATGTACAGCTTATGAAAATGGATTACCTCACTTGAGTTCCCTCATATTTTTGTTTGATTTTGGTCAGGCTGTGGTGGATTTATATATGAAATGTGAAATATTTTGCATACCTGAAGGCATAAATTTAAATCATAAGATAAGAGCTTACATTTGAAAAAAAAAGGAAAGAAGGAACTATTGTTGAAGATAATTTGATCACAAGGAGACTATGACTTTCAGGATTTTACTAGTCATGCTTTGTCATATTGGCATGGAGAAGGTGATAACGAAACGTTTTGATATTGCTGTCAACAGAACAGTGAACAAATCGATGTGTGTGCAGGCCTACAAGAGCTATGGCGCCCGTATCAACATGGTGAAGAAGAAGTTGAGTGAAATGGTGAAGACTCTGCCCAGCCCAGCTGTTTCCCCCCCTCCACAAGATGCGTCGTCTGGAAGCACCCCTCCTGATCTACCGTACAAACCTGCCTCCGCGGATGGCATTCTTTCTGGCAATGATGACAGTATGAATGGTGGGCCTCATTTTCTGTGGCAGTGTGGTTGATGTTGTCCTTATTTCGGAATTCTTGGCTTGTCTGGTGCATGTTTGTTTTGCATACATATATGTGTGTGTGTGCGCATGTGTGTGTGTGTGTATTTGCACATATATGTTATCCTTGAGAGACCTTTTTAAGAATTAGTGGCTGTTTGGTTCACCGACATTATAGAAAAGGATTGCAGGTGTGTGTGCGTGTGTATGTGTGTGTGTGTGTGTGAGAGAGAGAGAGAGACAGAGAGAGAGACGCTTTGACTCTTTGATGTTTTGATGCTGAAGACACTGTCCATAGCACAGAGTTCAGATGATATTTTGGTATAGTAATTTATAAATTTGCTTCAGAGAGAGAGAGAGAGAATTCTAGGGAAGAAACCAGGCATTATTAGGATCGATGGTAATTAACTTTGCTCTTAGTATTTTCACCTGGGAGTGTTGACATTATCTCCATTGTAGATGTGAAGACTGCATTTTACTTTTGCATGTGTCAAACAGTGAATTTCTGTACCTGTGTATGGATAGTAAATCAGTCTTTGGTTTTAACTCTTAATTTTTTGTTTAGTTCTTGTTGTATAATAAAGGACTGCGGCTG
Organism: Babylonia areolata; assembly: GCF_041734735.1. Lineage (NCBI taxonomy): Eukaryota > Metazoa > Mollusca > Gastropoda > Neogastropoda > Buccinidae > Babylonia > Babylonia areolata. The sequence continues at coordinate 52,392,785 of NC_134880.1, read as the reverse complement.
TTTGTTTTACAGGTGATGGGATGGCATCACCTTCAGGGTCGTCTGACGACAACTTCTCAGGTAGACGATCACTTTGTGTTTCATCCTCTGTCTTCCTGTACAGTCACTTTTCTTCTAGTCACTTCTTTTACATTGTCTGTTGATGCATTCTTTGTTGGTTCACAGTTTAATGATAACCATTTTAGGACAATGAAATGTGATCTTTTGATCTGTTAGGAGGTGGTGTTCACAGTCTTTGGTGATTTTTATGTTGTCATACTTTTTATGAGAGCAGTAATTTGCTTCATATGTTTTGCTGTGCAATTAAAATTTTTTTTTATCGTAACATTTCCAAATGCATTGATGCATGTTTCCTGCTATACTTATGATTATCCTTTCCTGAGATATATTTAAACCTTATACCTTTTTTAAGTTTGTTATTATTTCTGTTTAACTTCATTATTAAGGTTTGACTGTGAACTGAACAGGTTTCAGTTCCTTGTTACAAGAAGCTTTCTTTCATCCTGAACTTAAGTCTTTTACTCTGCAGTCCACGGTTTAAGCCTAACTGCATTATTTACAGTCTTGATGGTCACATGAGTACACAGAATTCCTTGCAATTAGCAACTGCCTTGTAGAGTGTTTGAAGGTATATCTCAGCTCGTTTTGGCTCAGTTTTGATGCGCTTTTTATTTTTTGTTCATTTTAAAGCGAAACATTTTTTTAGTGTGTCAACATGGCTTCAAGTATGTACAGTGCAGAAGAGGTGGCTAGAAATTTGTTTGATTTGCCGCAAAGTGGTGACCATAGCAACAACGAAAATATAATAGAAAAAAGTAATGTTGTTGATTATCAACTGAAGTGATTCTGGTTATCCTCATGAGGATTACATGCTACAGTGTACATCGACACATAGGAGCAGGGTAGTGTTGAAAGTGGGTATAGAAAAAATCCAATATCTTAGCTTGAAACCTTCATTTACTGTAAAACCCTCCTGATCAAAGTTTCAAGCTGAAATATTGTTTAAAGTGAGGTTGTGTGCTTGGCATGGGTAAGTGCAGTGCTTTAAGCTGAGCCCCTTCTCCCTCAGTTTTTCCATATTTCTTTTGGTTTAGAAATGCTGGTGATTTCTGAGAGAAGTGTAACGTTCTCATAGCGACTGCTTTGTGCAGGTGTCAGCCAGCTGGAGAACCGCCTGACAAGCTTCATCCCCTCCCTGCAGTCCATGGGCAGCTCCAGCGCCTCAGAGGACGAACACCCCATCCCTGTGTACATCCCTCAGCCCATCAACAACGGGAACAGCTCCAGTCACCGCCTCTCTGCCAACAGAGTGCTGACCGACTCGGAGGAACCCTTCCCCAGTGAGGAGGGTGGCTCCACCCCTCTGACGGATGAGCCACCCACCACCCCAGTCATGGATGAAGAGCCGGAAAGCTCCCCTTCCCCCCCGCCACCCCCACCACCCCCGCTTGAGAAACGTAAAGAGAACCCCATTGACTTCCTCTCGCGCCTGATCTCGCAGACACAGAAGAGCAGTTCACAGAGTAGCAGTGGTGTGAACAGCAGTTTCCTGGCCAACTTCACTCGCCTGACCAGCCAGATGAAGGAGCAGACCATGCCGAGGAACAACAGAGCAGAAAAGGAGGAAGAGGTAACGCCAGAGGGGAGTCCCAGGCCCAAGTCATGGGCCGAGTGGAAGGCAGAGAAGGCGTCCAGGGTGGAGCCACCTGACACGTCTGTGCCACCACCTTCCATTCCGGGGTTTGGAGCTCCGTTGTCCACCCTGGCTTCTCTGGGAATACCACCACCACCCTTACCTGTGCCACCTGTGCGCCTGGTTCCTCCTCTGTCCTCTCTCCCACCACTTGCGATGCCGGTAGCGTCTGTTCCTCCCCCGGGAGCCCCGTCCTCATTAGCTCCGCTTGTCATCCCACCGCCATTATCCCCCATGCCTGACCGCAGCATTCCTTCCCTCACATCCCCCTCATCGCTGGCTCCACACGGAGTGCCGCCCCCTCCTACAGCTCACCCGTCATCTCCTGTTCCCACCCTGTCGTCGCCCTCTGCCCTTGTGCCTCATCATATATCCCCCATCAAGTCCATCACAGTGCCCCCCCCTGCCACCCCTTCCCCCATCAGTCCGCGGGCAGTGTCTGTGGCCGCTCCCCCCCATCCTGTGCCTTCTCCTGGCCTCAGCATGCCCAGCAGTCCTTTCTACGAGCACACATCTCCGGGCCAGAAAGAGAACTGGCCAGAAGCTGGAGAGGCGATGGAAGAGGGCGAGGGGATGATGCACTCCCCCACCATGGAGTATTCGGGAGCACAGGTAGACATGCCCTTCCCTCCGGTCAGCATGAGGATGAGGAGCAACAACTCTGTTCTCAAGGAGCTGACCCCCAGTACTGAGGACATGCCTGCATCAGAGCCCTTGCCTGTGTCGTCCCCGGGCTCCTCCCCTGTGTTGGACAGCAAGCCGGCACAGTCCTCTGTGGAGGAAGTCAGCGCCATCGCCACCTTAGCCTCCAGTCCTGGTCGTGGAGGCCAGGGCTTTATGGACAAGTTGAAGCACCACAAGATCTCCACCAGGGGCTACCTTCCTTCCACCTATGCTCCTAACCCCAACCTCATGACACTCACTCCAGGAGGAGAAGGGGATATGGATGAGGAGGAAGAAGACGAGGAGGAGGAGGAAGAAGAGGAGGCCAATGTGGCCACACGGATACCTGTGTTAAGTAGCGTAGTGCGGCGGGTGGACCCGCGAGAGAAGAAGTACAGCAGGGACAAGGACCGGCACCGAGACAGAGACTCCAAGTACCAGCACGGCTCGGGTAAGCACGTGGCGCCCTACCCTTCAGCCTCCTCCCACAGGAGTGAGACGTTCCGCAGGGAGCGCCGCTACAGCAGGGAAAACTGTGACCAATACACCTCCGCCTCCTCCAGCTACAGAGACCGTCGATCTTATGACTATGACTCTGAACAACAGTCACCAGACTACCTAGCATATTCTGAACATGTGTATGAAGACAGAGGTTATGACTCTTACTCCTATGGACAGTCCTCGGTCAGCAGACATAAGTACGGGATCTCTCAGGGCAGCAGTCATCGCAGCTATCGCCACTGAGATACACAAGCAGGCACTGGATACATCCTGGTCATCTGAACAATGCTAACTCTTATTAGCCTCTTAGCCCTTTTCAGGAAGAAGAATCTTAAATGGAAAAACAAAACATGAAAATAGCAATAAGAAGAGCTGTCGGGTTTTTTTTGTTTTTTTTTTAATTTGTGCTTGAAACATAATCTGTTTTAATAAGTTTTGATATCAGAGTTGATTAAATCCCATTGCTGCGACTTCAGTGTACATATTGAATCAATGAATGTTACTATTTTTCTTGCACTTGATTGTGAAAGAAATGAGTATTTGTTCATTTGGTTTGGGAAAATCAGTTACCTCTGGAAATATTTATTGGCTGCAGGTGATGGTTGAACTACAAAGGTATAGAACATTGTAATGACTGGGAGTCGGCATCATCATGGGGTGGGTACTGAGGAAGAATGAATGTTATTATCAAAAGGATAAAGTGACACAGAATATGAACTAAATATATTCCTATAGAATAGTTTATCTGACCCCTACCCCCACCCCCAACTGAAAAAAAAGCAGGGAGGAGGCAGATTACAGGGAAGTGAACAAGATGACTTGTGAATCATCTGTGTTTGTGTATGTGTTTGTGTATGTGTGTGTGTATGTATGTGTGTGTGTGTGTGTGTGTGTGTGAAGGATTTTGTGGCTTACCCTATTATTGTGGTGGGTTTTGAACAGGTGCATGTGTGAGAGTGGAACTTTTTTGCAAGTTTGAATGGACATGACATTGTTACAATGTTAGGGTCACCATTTGAACCAAAATGGAAATACTATAGTTTCTTTTTGTTGTCGTTGTTCTGTTGTTGTTCAGGACTAGTGTAAATTTTGTATACAATCTTTAGGACTGGGCTGGTGTGACCTTTGTTGATCATGCTGTTTGCTTGGTAACATTTGAAGTCAAGCATAAAGTTTGAAAACGTGCCATTGAAGAGAACATTTCAAATTTCAGTGTAAGCTTTTCACCTTTCGTGTTTGTTTTATAACCCCCTCCCCACCCCCTCCCCCCCTCCCCAATTCCTCAGCCCCCTTTTTTGTGATCAGAATTAAAGTACCTATTGTGCAATTAATTTACTTTTTCTTCTTTTGAAAGTATTGCTACAACAGTGCAAGAAAAGTTTCCCGACTACTTTCCCTCTTTAGTCTTATTTATTATGAATATTCTTGTTAATATTATTATTATTATTATTATTTCTTTAAAAAAAAAAATTTTACTAGTAATACTACTGATTTCTAGAAACTTTAAAAGTATATACTTCTGGTACATTTTCTTTCCTTTTTAAGATTGTAATCTGGCCTTGTTGTATGTCAATCAATTATCAAGACTTGTTGAATGATCAGTTTTGTTTAATGTATTGTTTGGTTGTTGCTTCCTTGGTCAAGGTGATGTACAGTTTGAAAAAGCAGGTTTAAAATTTTTCTAATGTTAAACTGATTTAACAAAAATTACTTTGTTGTTAAATTTTGATGATAAGAAAAAAAATTAACAAAAATAAATCCTTGAAATAAGAAATATTCATTGTTCATTTTTCTTTAAAAATTTTTCTAAAAAATAAGTGTGTATATATATATATATATATATATATATATATATATATATATATATATATATATATATATGGCATAATTAAGGTAGGTGGCTAATCAATATTACCACTCATATTTTTGTGGAGGTTTGTTGATTGAGCATCTCTCGAAAGAAATCAGACTGAATAAGGACTGTTAATGAGTAACGTTTGCAGTGCAGCTGCAGCAGCAGTTTTACTGGTTGATTATTACAGATGCGTGTGCACACACACACTCACACACACACACACACATGCACACACACACTCACACACACACACACATACAAGAGCGCACAGAATCACATTACAAATCCCTTTAGAGATTTCTGGAAAAAACATCAGTTTTTTAATACTTTTTGATTTATCCTTGAATGTCAGTTGTGACTGAGGAAGAAATGAAGAGAAAGTGCTGGTTGTCTTTTCCATTGACTCTCACTACCAACTCCACTACTGTTGCTGATGAGAGTTTCTGGAACCAATTATGCTGTTGTGCACAAGATAATTTTTTAGTGAGAGTGTTTGGCTCTGTTAGGGAGATGTAATCCATTTTCTGAGTAACTCGAGTGAGAAAGAAAAGTTTAGATTTAAGCTCCATTGTAAAGAACCTATGAGCATCTATCATTGACTTATAATGTTAAAGATGAGATAAAACGAGTACAGGGAGCAAGGAGAAGATTCAAGATTCAATAACTTTATTACTCAAGGATAAAGATTTTAGGCATTGCCTTCCAATTGTCTTCCAATCTGTCCTTGTGACAACAAAAACAGTAACGATAAGACACAACAATAATAACAATAGTAAATACTACCACTACCACTACTACTACTACTAATGATAATTATAATACTAATCAACGGACCATCATCATCATAAAAAAATAATGAAGGGAACACTGTCACACACTCACACCCACCCACCCACACACATATGCACACACTCATCCCCAAACACACACACCCTTATGCATATACATATTTGCACATATACCCACATGCATGCATATGTCTACATGTACATACAGATATGTATGCATATGCATACATAGACATAATTCGGTATCAAATCATACTGTAGTACATTACAGATCATATTGTAGTCCAGAAGAGGCAGGCAGAAGAAGAGACAGGAGGACATCTCAGAGTGGACAGGTCAACCCCTGAGTTGGACAGTCAGGACAGACAACCGTGAGTGAATGAGGCTGGTTGCCAAATGTGTGGTGCCTCCACAGTCTATCAGACTACAGGATAGATAGACAAATAGACAGATAGACAGATCGATGGTTTCATCTTTGGAGGGATATATTTCATGAATGATATCATGTTTGTGGGAGTTAGCTTTTTTCCTTTTACTTCTCACAGATCGAAGTAAGAATAAAGCATTATATCAAAATCAAAATGATTCCTTGGTTAGTGTAGTTTTTTTGTTGGCTCCCCCCCCCCCCCACCCCTTTTTTTTTCCTGTTTTTTTTTATGTTGCTGCTGTTACCTCATTCTGTGGCAGGTATAATGTAAATAATTCGTTTTGGTATTAAATAAAATCGCAAAACTGCAAGAATTCAGAAATTGCATCTGCAGAAGTTAATAAGTTAATGAAGCAAAGGGGAAAAAAATAGAAAATGAAATTATTTTGTTTGTTTAAAGTTGTTAATCTGACTTATTCCCCCTGGACATTTTTTTTTTTTTTTAAGCAGTGAAAAAGCATTGCTCACCTCCCATGTTATGCCCCCTTCCCCACACTATCATCTCCTCCCCTCCCTCTCTCCCTTGCCACAAAGGAGGCAAAAGATTGGTGACAACAACAGGCAAACCAGAGAACAGAATCTAATATGAATAATAGGGGGAAAAAAAAGTTTGTACTTCATTTAAATGTGTATCCTTGGGCTACCACACTGATTTGTTGCTTCACTTATGATTGTAATTATTTGTTTGAAAACATGCAAACCTCAGTACAGTTTAGTCATGGAGAGAAAGTTATCTTGTTGGTAGGTACTGAGTTGCACTGAAAAACAGTCAGCACATGGTTGAGAGTTAATGTGATACATGGCAGTCATGTTTAGTAACATGCATGCAGCATTGGCAATACATTTTGCACTGAGTGCAGATTTGAGTTTACTTTTAAAGGATGCACTCTGTAATTCACTGGTGTATAATCTGTCATGGTTTTGACCTGAAGAAGAATATTCTTAACTCGCATTCAGCGTTTCTCACCTTCCGTAGTATACTCCCTTCCCCACACTGTCATCCCCTCCCCTTGCTCCAGCCCTTGCCACAAAGGAGGCAAAAGGCGGGTGAAAACAACAGGCAAAAAAGAGAACAGAATGTACTGATGCAAAAAAAACCCAAAAACACACACACACACACACACACACACACAAAAAAAACCACGAAGAAGAAGAAAAAAGTTGGCACTTCATTTTAATTTGTATCCTTTGGTTATCACTCTGAATTGTTCCTTCATTTATGAAAGGAATTATTGTTTGAAAACAGGCAAACTTCAGTGCAATCAAGTCATGGAGAGAAAATTATCTTGCACTGAGTTGCAAGGAAAAACAGTCAGTGCATGGTTGAGAGTTAATGTGGTAGAATGTTCTGATGTCAGTCATGTTTAGAAACATGCACGCAGCATTGGCAATACACTTTGCTGAGTGCAAATTTTATCTGAGTTTACTTACAGTGCATACACTGTGTAATTGTACACTGTGCACACACTGTTTAATTCACTGGTGTATAATCGGTCATGGTTTTCACCTCCTTTCATGTTCAGAATATATGTCTGTCTAGACAAACAAAGTGGCAGCAGACTGGAAACAGAAAAAGCAGCCGAGGTATGTAACATCATCATATAAAGCTCATGTCCCTTTTGCAAGCCACATTGTTGCCCCTTTCTTTTGGCTTACCATTATGTTTCCTGTATTCATGTTAAATTGGCAAGGTTTTGTTGTTGTTTGCTTATTTTCGCTTGGTTTTACTCTTTTCTATTTTCACTTTGGTTGAAGCGGTGGATTTGATTCCCCCCCCCCCCCCCCTGCCCCCCCCCCCCCCCCCCCCAATAATTATCACAGATTCCTTCCATCATCATGGGTCAGTATTAATCAGTGGGTAATGGGAGGAAGTTGGATAGAGGAGAGGCGGCTTCAGTCTCGAAAATTCCAGTACTATGCTTACAGGATTCTTACTCCCTTTGCACTTGAGTTTCTGTGGTAGAAAATGTTATATTGTGTGTGAGGGATGCCTCCACCCCTCCCCTGACTCTCCCTTTGGATTGTGTGGGCTTCTGATTGTGTGGGCTTCAAGGTTCAAGTGTATTACTTTTGGATTGTATGGGGTTCTGAGTTCAAGTATATTAATTGTGGATTGTATGGGGTTCTGAGTTCAAGTGTATTAATTGTGGATTGTATGGGGTTCTGAGTTCAAATGTATCACTTTTGGATTGTATGGGGTTCTGAGTTCAAGTGTATTAATTGTGGATTGTATGAGGTTCTGAGTTCAAGTGTATTAATTGTGGATTGTATGGGGTTTTGAGTTCAAGTGTATTAATTGTGGATTGTATGGGGTTCTGAGTTCAAGTATATTAATTGTGGATTGTATGGGGTTTTGAGTTCAAAGGTATTAACTGTGGATTGTATGGGCTTTTAGGTTCAAGTATATTAATTGTGGATTGTATGGGCTTCTGAGTTCAAATGTATTGTGGATAGGATGGGGTTCTAGGTTCAAGTGTATTGATTGTGGATTGTATGGGGTTCTGAGTTCGAGTACAATCTTAATTGCCTGTCCTTACCAATCGGCCTTGCCAGTGATGATAAATATCGCCCTTCCTCCATCGTGACTGGGAAGAGGGAGTGGGGTGGGTAGGGTGGACATGGAACAGAGACGATAAAAGTGACTGGAACAGTGGAAGCAGCTGTAAACTTTTCATTCGTTTCGAGTCATAGCCAGCAAGTTTGGTCCTGTTCACCAGTTTTTGTGGCTAAAGCAGTGCTGAGACAGATCCCAGGCAAATTCTGGAAATTCTGATTTGCTCCCTTTTCCATGAGCACTTCCATTACTCATTCTGTGGCTCACTTGTAATAGTATCCCATGCATACCATGCCAGTATACTATTACTGTGTATTAGTACACATTAGTTGGGATAGACAGGGTGGGGAATATGAGTTTGACACAGTAAGTAAACAAGCTGACCAGGGAGTTCATGAAGCAATTCCTCTTTTCTTAAATCATTGTGGTTACCCATGAAAACTCTGTATGGCTGGAAGAGGGAAGGTAGGGGTGAGGGGCTGAAAGACACAAGTGAATGTGGGGGTTATGGTGCACAACCACAGTTGAAGGTAAAAACTGTCAAGATTCGCGACATTCCATTTTCTGACATTTGCTGAAGAGCATTCTTTTAACCAGTATTGGATGGAGTTTGAGAGAATGCGGGATGGATGTATGTGTGTTGTTACATGACAATGTAACTAATGCTACTGCTCTTTGATTGAGAAGATGGCTTTGTTATCAGTTTTTCAGATAAAATATTTGTGTGTGTGAAAAGAATGACTTATGAGTTGGGTTTGTGTGCGAGTGCATGTGACTGAGAAAGAGGCAGTGTGCATATCATGTTTTTTTTTCTTGATAAACATTTGGCTGATTCTGATTTTGCTGGGAGCTTGTTTGATTTGAAAATCATTAAATTGGATTTTAGGCCCTTTCCTCTCTGACTTTTATTAATTTTTTTTTAGTTGTAATTTCCTTGCTTGTTTGTGTATTTAGTTTTATTTCATGTGTTTTTGTATGAATTTTAATTATGTAACATATACATCTTGACTCTCTTTGATTACCTCCTTTCCCTTGCTCTTCTGTATTACAGTGTACAAGCATGGACGCACATAGTGATACACCTTCACACACACGCATACACACACACACACACATTTCATACACAGAGAAGTGCACTTCATGAATTATCACTTTGCTCACATTCTTTCCACTCTTGGATTCTTATCGACAGAATGATTTGTTTTGTTGATGTTAAAATTCTCCCAACATTGTCATGCATTTCTCAGCCTTTGTGAAGTGTGATGGTATTGTAGAAACACATTTATTAAAGTTCTTAACATTCTTGATGCTCCTTTCACACAGGCCTCTCCTCACCTCCCCACCCTCTATCACTGCCCTTCCCCCTCCTTCCGGCATACACCCTGCTTTCTCATCTCCAAATTATAGTGTTATGGATGAACACATTTCTCATTAACTTCTTGGGATGTTGATGTGGATGTGTAGCATTGCTAACACTTTTACTGGCGTTTTCTTCTTCTGTAAATTCTGAAGTGGACTGATTGAGCTCATTTCCCACCCTGGTGTTTAGAGGACAACAAAGACAAACAAGTTTACTTGTGGGCAGTTTCATCCATGGCCAGTGTTTTCAGTTTCAGTGTTAGTTTTCACCCTGGTGGACGGAATTGGTCAGGCTCTCTGATCCAGTATTCACTAGTGAGCAGGACTTGAAGCCCTTTTTAGCATGGTGTTGTGTCCTTGGGAAATGCTCTTTACTCCAATATTCCTCACTCCATCCTGGTGTGAGTCAGTGCCTGACTTTGGTTGAGGAATGTTGAAAGCGGTGGTTGGGGTTTAAAATGGTGGAGGGAGAGGATTTGGTCATGCCTTCCTATGGCAAGCCCTCGACACAGGGGATAAGAATTCACTGCCTCCACGTCCATAAAAGGCTGTGGGACTTTGTTTTGAGTTTCAGTTAATGTGTTTGTACAGGTCTACTCCTGGTCACATTCAGCTGCTTGCAGAAGCTTCATCCCTCAGGCTGTTTTGTGGTACAGTTGTTGTTGGCTGGTTGTCGTTTCTAGGGAACAGCCATACACACTGCTCTGCTTTTGATCTTGATGTCTATTTCATCACAAGGTTGCTTGGCTTGTGTCAGGAAACACTGTTTCAGTCTGCTTGGCGCAGAGCTTCATGTGGAGAAATGCGCTAGCTGTCTTGGCTTTTAGTTGTAAAAAAATAAGTGCCTTCCCTGAGTCTCTTCTCCACTGAGATTGTAACAGAGTAATAGTGCCTTAAACAGCTAACAGTTGACAGCTCTTAGTCCAGACTGACTCTTCATTGTTTTTTTCTTTTTAATGTACTAAAGAAAAGAAGTGAAATTGCATCATGTGACTGTTTCTTTCTTTTCTTTCTTATTAACAGTATCTGTCTTATCTAGCAGGCTTTCAGCGATAGTTGTTTCAATATTACGTGGTACACAAAAAAAATGTTCTTGACCGACAGACTGAATGATGGAAGATTAGTTATAAATACATATTTATCAAATGAACGACTTCAGGAAATGTGCGTAGTTTCATGTCTGTGAAGAGAGTACAAGCAGGATGTTTGGACTGATTTCCTATCTTGAGAGAATTGAGGCCCATCAGCATCAGTTGTTGGGTGTCTCTCACAATGTCTTTCCTTCTGTTTTTGATATCGCAGAGATCTCCCTTCTGATCTCTTTGCATGGGAGCAGCATTTTGCCCAAGTCTGTCACAAATCAGACACAAATTCAGGACAAGTTTAGAGAAGATATCTGTGTAGGTTTGGGTCAGTTGTTTTGTCTAGACACCACTTACTTTGAAGGTATAAAAATTTATTGATGATCATTTTATACTTTCACAATTTCCCGTCCTTTTTTTGTTGGACTTGTTTATTATGGTACAGTGGTACAATTCAAATTAGTTTTTATAGGTAGCATTGTGAGAAAAAAAAAAAGCTGTAAGCTCTGACTATAAGATTCTGATTTATGGTATGCAGTGGAACATTGATTAGGATTGCTTTTTTCACTGAGATTTGTTATCATGAACGTCATGCAGATCTTTTTTTTTTTTTTTAAAGGCCATCTCAAAAGGATGAAGTGAATCAACTTCAGCATCACAGCATATAATTCTGCCAGTTTCATGTTCTGCAGCAGACTGATGAAGTCTGAAAAGTCTAAATAATTGTTTTAGAATGAGTTCCTAAAAGTCCAGTGAACGAGGGACATTTGTGGAGTTAACTCGTATTATTTTGGTACCTCTTTGAAGTGGGTGAACCTCTCGATGTTATTTCCCTTTGAAAAGAAAGACAAAACTTCCTGCAGAATATCTTCTCATGTTGTGGGAAGAGACCATGTAGAAGATCACAACATATATTTATTTTGTTTGGAAATAATTCGGTTTTTAATTTCTTACATTTTTATTTGTTCTCCTTGATTTGACCTGACAAAAAAAAACAACAAAAAAACCAACCCCCCCCCCCCCTCCCTCCAAAAAAACAACCTGAGATGAAATTGATAGCTGGTATAAATCATTACAAGACTGTAGGATTTTATTTTTAATTGGATGTGGGTGGGTCGGTATTTTTTTTGTGGTTATCTGTTCTTGGTCCTGATGTTGTGTTTGATAGGTGTGTACTTCAACGGTTGTTTCAGAATACGATCAGTACAGTTCTTTGTCAAGTCTTCTGTTTTATTGTCTTACTTTGTATCTCAGATCATACCCTACCCATTATTTACCTCTATAAATTCTCTGACAACTTGCATCGACTGTCTGATCATGTATGCTTTACATTACATTCTAAATGAGTGTTTACTTTGTATAGAACTCTGCCAGTTTTAAGGCATTTATCCAAATTTGTGTCTGTTGAGTTCCTTGACCAGTGAGAATAGGTTTGAAGTCTTCTTACTTTGGATAAGAACAGGTTTGTGCAGTTCATTGGTAGGATCATGTTGTCAGATTTTTCCCATTTAATTGCTCAGTCTAAACAGTTCAGGTTTTCACCCAGTATTTTCACAGGTATTTTGCTGCTGGGTTGTGTGGTCCAGCAGTTGCAGAACATACCCAGAGTATCATCAACTAGAACTATTCCATATTTTCATCTCAAATATTGCCCACCTTGCCCCCCCCCCCCCCCCTCTCTTTTCCAGAACTTCATTCACATAACCAGGAATGAGATGTGCGGTTGATGTTTGTTTTGAATCTTTTCACTTTTTGTTATTGGTGTACGTGTTCTTTGATTGGTATTTTTCTCTCTTGTAAGAAAATAGTTCTGTGTGCACATGCCTGGTCCTTCAGTGGAATTGCCTTGTTGACCTGGAGTATAAGCATATTATTATGATTTTTATTTTAATAGTTTTGTTTAGTCACAGATTGAATATATATGTGTAATTTGGGGCATAACCCACAATCAGTCGTCAGATGAATTTTTAAAGAATGAAAGCAGGGAAGGACATTGTTGCTGCGGCATTTTCATAGTGATTTATGTTCGTTCTGATCCTACATTGTACAGTGTATACATGTGTAAAACAGTCACACCTGATCATGAGTCCGTGGTGTGTCATGTCTGGGGTTCTGTGGGATTGATAAAACCCATTCAGTCTCAGAAACGCATGTGGTGCGTGGTGTCCAATAAAGCTTGCAGTTAAAACAGACAATGTGTGTATTTGTTGCTTTGACACTTGGTACCATGTCACTTGACTTCCTTCCCAAACTCATTTCTCATTGTGAAATCCTGATTGTTGCCTGAGGGGAGAGCACACTACCATCACCACTTTTTCTTTTCCTGTCTGAATGTATTTTTCTTAACGAATACTGTTCTCGTAACTGATTATGCAATCAGTTGTATGGCCCAGCCTTAAATGCAATTTTCACTTGCAAGAAGCAGATCTTTTTTTCAGGGAATATTCCCTTGATGGTTTTCTCATCTTTAGTCTAAGATTTACTGAAATTAATCGCAGGAATGCTTGAACGCCACACAATACACGCTTCAGTCATGCATACAAACGTACCTGTAAATACAAAGACATCAAAAAACTTTCTTTCTGTTTATTCCTCTACCCAAAACAACACACACACAAATAAAGCACACACAAATGGGGAAAAAAGTGACAGAAGAAAAAACAGACAAGTAAAACTGACAAAGTAAAGGAGTGTTGTGACACTTTTGACTAACAAGACACACTTTTCCCAGGACCACAAAAATGTAAGCCAAACAATCAAAAGTTCACTCTAAAGCATTGAAAAATATTTCAATGTGGACTGATACTTTCCACACTCCTGTCAAATGAAAAAAGAATTTCAGTTAGTGTTTAATTAAAAGAATAGCATTATGGATGGACTGATGCACTAATGCTAATGATTAAAAAAAAAGTATAAAAGTTCTCTTTGTGTGTGTGTGTGTGTGTTCAGAAATATATAAATCATTTCTTTCTTCTTAATCAGCAGATGTACGCAATTCTGGCATAAACAAACTGGCAATTCCCTGAGATGTGATTGACACTGTTCCAGATTTTCAGCCATTACCTTATTTCATTCCATGATGCCATCATTACTCAATGACTGAGGTATACCTTTCTACTACTGTGCATACTTTTAAATCTTCTCTTCAAATCCATGGGAAAAGCTTAAGATTAACTGCAGCGTAGCCTTCAGCATAAAACCTTCTAATTTCAAGTCAGCCATAATCATGATGGCAAAAAGCATACGTGTCAGTATTTTTCGGATAATGTTACATACAGTTTATGTGTTTTGCAATATTTGTTTCTTCTAACTTCTGGAATCAACAGTTTGTCTTCCATCAAAATTTTCTTACTTCTGGAATCAACAGTTTGTCTTCCATCAAGATTTTCTTTATCAATGTGTATGACTGTTGTGTGTGTACGAATGCATGTGGTCCATATGTTGTTCCCCCACCCCACCCCATTATGTAAAGGCACCACATCCATCCCGTAAGCATTCATCCTGAATGTCACCCATTTTCTTTCAAAAAGATGAACCAATATTCCTACTTGTATATCAGTGACTTGTAAAATAATTACTTTACTGATAGCAGATACAGTGAAACATGTTGTGGAAAGACGTCTTAAAAAACAACAACAGAAAGAAAAGTCTGTAAAAAAACAAAAAACAAAAAAAAACCGTTAAAGAAACACAGCTTCCAAACCTAAAGAATGAAGGGGCTGTACTGCTGGAGGTCCGCTTACACAATGACTAGCAAACAATAACCAATCTGACAGATGATGTGCTGCATGATAAAAAAGAAACCCTTAACATTCAAGTCCATACCAAGCTTCACTTAGTAATCTGTGCTGCCTAACTTGATAGCTTTGAAGTCCTCCGATTCAGTCTACAGTGTTAAACCTTCAGATTGACACACATGCTGGCAAAGCAACCAGAGCAGAATACAGTCTTGAGTACCCATGCTCTGATGATGCAACCTCAATTCCTCTGCCAAGTACAGCCTCCATGTGGTCAACACTGACCACGTCATTTCTATGTCACACCACTAATGCATTGCTGTAGTCATTCTCTCTTCTCACCATGGTTTCCAATCCAGCAGCTACTCCTTGTTTAAAAAAGTACCAGGGAAACCTATTTTCACATTTTATGGAAAGAATGGATTCCTCTTATTTTTCTCTTCACATTTTATGGGAGATTGTTAGCTAACTGGTTGACTCTTTGTTGTAATAACACCATAAAAAAACACATTAAATCCGTCAAGGTATTGGAAATCTTTGTTAAAATGTGGGCAATTAAATGGTAAACAAGATGTTGGGAGTACAAATATGAAAAAAAAATATGCGTCAATGATTATAATGAAGATACACAACATAAAGTGAAAAGTAAAGAAGGGGGAAAATAATGACAAAAAACAAAAAAACACACAAGCCAAAAATGAACACAAACTTCATAAACAAATATATATATATCTAAATTATAAAGAAATAGAAGTCTCTGCTAGAGAACTCATACCCAAACATTCCCATTATTGGCTAAATCACTGTTTTCGGTTATTAATCCCTGTCTTCCTTTGCTCTGGTACAGACAGAAAAAGGATGTGGAGACAACAAGCCATGACCTGCTCACTGCAGACAGCTTCTCTGGCTGTCTTGCCTCACCATAGTACCTCGCTCTTGACTACTCAACACATATGCAGATCTGAATTTTCGGCATTATTCTTTTTAAAAAGATACTGCAGTCTTCCACACTGCATTCCTGTATTTAAAAATGATACTGCATTGCTATTTTAAAAACCAAACTGCATTATTGTTTAAGATAGTACACTGTTAAAAACGCAATGAGAGAAAATCTTTGATTTGCCTGTAATTAGAACTCAGTGACAATCACAAAGACAGATCTAGCAGCTGTAAGGGAGGAGAGGGTTGAGGAGGGGGCAGAGGTTAAGTTCCGACAAGTAAATCAGACACTCCTGTGGAACTGAAGAAAGAAGAGATTCAAGTATGAAAAGAATGCAACATAATAACAAATACAGAAATATGTTTTATAACTGTTATATAAATTCTGGGCCTGCATCTGTAAACCTGGATTCCTTCACTGGGAGAGCTTTGAGCAGCAGCAGCAGCCATCGTGTTTTGTTGTCTCAACATCCAATCCTATCCACTATATCCAGTGATGAGCATCAGCAGCTGCACACCAGAAAGGCCAGGCCAGAATGGTGGCATCTTCCCAGTGACTACACAGTGCTGTACGCCTAGCTCACCACCTGTGAGCAACAACTACAAGTCCCTGTTCCCCGGTCAGTGACTCCTTGACGCTCATTTCACGGTAAAGACAGAACAGCCTTTAGTCCAACAGAGGCTGGGCCTTTGAGTTCTCTGGTCATTATGAGGGCTTGGTCAATGTCCTGCAGTGTCGTTGACAAATTTTTCATCTCTCCTCCTCCACTTCGCCTCTATCTCTTGCTCTCCATGCCATCCGCACCATGCTGTGGGTTGGGCCGGCATCACTTCAGGACACCCGAACCATGGGCAGGGGCAAAGCAGACGACGCTGCTTCCTCCACTCTGGGCAGACAGGAGTGCTCACCAGGCAGGTCCTGGAGTTCCAGACAACGGTTGTCACGGTCACTCCTCCATGTCCCTCCAGGCAGAAAGCGTCTGATTCACGGTGCTGAGCCGAGCGCGCGCGGTGGTGGTGTAAGGATGGAAGCCAGCTGAGGCGAGCGAGGCATACGGTGGGGGGGAGGTTAGAGTGGGGGACACTGCAGGTTCTCAAACCTCATCATGGGCAACTGAGAGTGCACACAACACCTCCCATACAGGTCTGCAACAGTCACCAACAATGCCACAATGCAATGTATACAGTATCACCCACAAATGGTCTGAGGACAAAAAAACCCACACCCAAAAACACACACACCACCACCACCAGCCAGCATATGCCACAGCTCAGTCTGAAACCATCAAAAACACAGCACAATAGGCTTGCAAGGGTAACACATTACAGAAAACAGCACCCTTGCATGCAGTCTACCATAAGCAGCAACACAACACAGAACACTGGTGTCATCCTATACGTCTTAAATACAGACACACAGCTCTGAGTCAACTTCACTGTCACATCTGTTTTATAACACACCACCTCTTTTCAGTCTCTAATACTCTGAATATTGGCACTTCATACACAAACTCAGCCTTTGCTCACCAAGGACGTCCCTGTCAAGTAGTTTTAAGTTTCAAGGTGTCAAAGCGAGCTGACAGGTCCATATACGCTGCACCACTTCTGCAGCTAAAAAAAAAAAAAAAAAAAAAAAAAAAGGAGATGCCAGACCTTCGCATAAACCAATGCGCTATCAGGCCTTGAGAGCGTATTCCAGGTTTGTGTAAAACCTTAACATAAAAAAATAAGAAAAACAGATAATACATTTAAAATATGCTGAAGTAGTGACATCTAAAGATGAAGTCATGTAACTGTTCTTCAGGCGCTAGAGGCAATGTCAACTTATTGTTCATTCATTTTTTACGTCAACTTACCTGAGAGGGCCAGGTGGACCGTGGCTAGTTAAAGGGGCCCTGAGAAAGCTGTGAGGCGATGAAGTGACGATCGCCCTGGTATGTGGAGTCCTGGGACAGCATACCATCCATCTGGGACTTGAAGTCGTCTGCCATGAAGCTGTCCTGTGGACACACACACACACCAGCCACACACGTTTACCAAACACTGCCATGGAATATACCATGCACAAACTCTTCCTCTTTTCGCATCATTAACTTTATAACAACGTACCACACACATATGCATGGATGTACAGGCTACACAAAAAACATGGTATGCATATCTATGTGATCGCGTCACTTGCCGTTTTGACATGTTGCATGCACATCTGTGTAACCAGTTTGACTTAAAACAAAAAATCTGACCAACAGTCTACAGGAAAAAACTCAAATAATTCTACTCAGCAATCACCCATATATCTTAAGAGCAATTTCCCTTGATCTAGAATGGTTTAATATCAGGTACAATCCACAAATGTTGAACCAAAGCACTCGCCGCCTGTCAATGGGTGATCGCGTCACTTGAGTGGTTCTGATGACAAGCAAAGCGATTCAGAAAATCAAGATGAATACAGAGAAAATGAAGACAATTTGTGTGAAGACTTAACCATTACAGATAATAATGAAGGTGACAGGGTGTCCTTTTCGTCATTTTCTTTTGTTTTGTATTTTGTGATGTTTTGACGAACTCCTGAGCATGTTTTGTGCAGAATGAAATTTGATTTTTTTTGACGTCGTGTGTTCTTATTTCCTTGCATGACCAGTGTAACAGAGGAAACGCAAATAAAGCAGTGTGATAGCAGAAAGATTTGTCTTTCCAACGTACCATGCACTTATTTTGAATCTGCTCAATTGAAAATAATTTTTAAAAGCCTGTTTCCGGGCTGCACACTGCCAGTACACTTTGTTTGAGGTGAAAATCCACCCAGCTCAGGTATGAAGTAATAGAGGTAACAGCATCCCATGTCACAATCCAACAGAACTGCTGATGCTCCAGCTTTCCCTTTCAATGTAAGTAATCATGATATTCCCTCTCAGTTTCAACAGTGGTAATGCACACTACATTTGAACACAACTGCAAGATCACCTCATACTTTGTTCCAGTAATAGTCTTGTGAGATTCCATGCCACATTCAATTCCCAAGTCCTGTAGAAGTCATATTCCAACTGAACAATTTTATATTTCTATACAGGCACAGCTGAATGACTTCAGTAGCAGTCTGTTAAACTGTCATTGTATACAACCTGTTGTATTCAATTGGCTAAAAGTAAATAGTAATGATTGTTAAAAGTGCAAAAATTTACAAATGCTCAAGCAAAGAAACCAAAAATCTCATTCTCAAAGGACCAGCAACAGACATCCACACCTTTTCTTCGCTCATGTCTTCTTCTTTTACCGGTTTCCACACCTTTTAAAATAACCTACATTTTACAACTAACTACAGTGTAAAAGAATGGTTTTGTTCTGTCCAAATGCAGCCTAACCAGAAGAAGGATCAGTAGAATACATTATATCTTTACTGATCCAACTGGAAATTATTTGTGCACCACACTATCTTGGCCCAGTCCAATGCACACAAAACATGGCAGAGGGACCAAAAGATCAACAAAAAGCCAAACACATCAAGCTAAATGCACACAAGTTAGTAATAAAACACAATAGCCTGATGTACCCCCACCCCCCCCTCCCAATACTGGATGAGAGGGGAGGGGCCAGGGTTGGCTGGTGACTGACCTGGGACAGCTCGGCCTGGGACAGTCCACTCATGCCTGGTTGGCTCATCTGGAAGGCCTGGGACATGGACAGGCCCTGGGTCAGTGGGCCCTGTGAGAATCCCTGCGACACCTCCTGCACACGCACACACAGACATGCCCGCATGCCGCTTTTCTTTCATGGCATACACACATATATATACACAAACATACAATTTCTTTCTATCAAGGGTTATCACACAGTATAAGCTTTAAGCTTGTTGATGCTCCTTTGTCTTTGTTTGCACTGTAATTGCACTGTATTGGTGAACAATATGATTATTTTATTTAAACAACAACAACAAAAAAGGGTTACATGTCATTTTGATTACCGTAAAGTTCGGTCTATAAGCCGTGACTTTTTACTCCAGCTTCAACCTCTGCGGCTTATACAATGATGCGGCTTATTTGAGGATTTTAACGATCCCGGGAGTGTCACGTTCTCGTCTATTCTTAGCTGCCCTTCAACTCACCAAAATCATGATTTCTGTCCATGAATTTTTGGATGAGCTTCAGGATAGTGTACTAACTGCTCACGTTTTATAAATCAAATCCGCACACGTTAAAGCCTTCAGATCAGCATTCAGTTCTACTCTGCTCAAGTGTACATCCTCATCATGCCGAAAACACGATGTTATGCCTATGATGCAGCCTTCAAATTGAAGGCGACTGACCTAGCAGATGACAGTGCAAGCGACGAACCAGCAGCGACCTCCACATTCATGTTCATGAAGTGAAAGTGAGGTTAAGTCAGTGGCAAGATGGTGGAGGAAGCTGTGCTGGTTCTCTTCAACTCGGACACTGAAGACGAAGATTTCAGTGGATTCAGTGAGCAGGATGACGTTGAATAAACGTGACTATCCCTAAATTATGGATCTTATTTTCGTTGTGTTTATTTATTATTTTTTTGTGGCACTAGCAGTATTTTCGCTTGCTTTTGTGTTGTTCCCGCTTGTGTTTATTTCATAACCTGCAGTATTGACAGCTTTTCTGTAGTATCAGTATGTGTTCCGGTACTGGAAATAAGTACGGCTTATAAGCCAGTGCGGCTTATGTTTGTATAAAGTTCAATTTTCCAAAATTAAGTGGGTGTGGCTTATATACCAGTGCGCTCAACAGACCGAACTTTACGGTATTTGTTTGAAGAGTTAAAATTTCATCAGCATGAGATCCTAATCAATTCACTCTGATACTCACAAATCCTCCTCCATCAATAAAAGTATAAATCATAAAAAAAAGAGAGAAAAAAAAAAAAGAAAAAAAAAAAGAAAAAAGGGAGACATATCTGCTTTCTTGTAGTGCACACCAAGATTGCCAAAATCTGACTAACCGATCAAAATACAGAAAAAACAACAACAAAACTCTACAAATACCAACCTCCTCTTACCTATCAAGATGCCTATTCTGCTACCCGTGACCCCCCAACCCCACCCCACTCTCCCACACTCGCCATTCCACATAGACACAGCCTTCTTCAGCCATGCCGTCAAACAGTGGCATGTGTGTGTGTGTGTGTGCCTCACCTGGCTCTGCTGACTGGGCTGGGAAGGCCCGGAGTTCATCTGGGCAGGTGGCTGCTGGTGTCGGCTGTAGCGCGGTGGCTTCTGGCGCCGGTTCTGGTTCCAGCTGTTGCCTCCTGCCATTCCTGGCATCCCCTTCTGCATGCCTGCGTCTGCCACACACACTGCTGCTGCTTTTCTTCTCATTTTTCCTTTCTTGCTTACTGTCACATGAATCGTAATGCAAAAACGGGCCGTTATTAGTGAACCATGGTAGTCCTTTCCCATTGCGACTGACTGATGTTCATCATCATGGACATCTCACTGTTCCAGCTAAGTCAGTGATGGTCTCCTGTCTTGTCTCCGTATGTTTTCCATTATTTTAATTTCCTCTTGTCTTCAGACAAACACTGACAACACTAAAACAGCAGTTATCTTCTCTTTCACAAATGAATGCATGATAAACAGTCACTTGAAGTTTCTTTCTCACTCGTGCACACATAACACTTGACAATGAAAATAAGTTCTAAGACAATCTGTTGATATTCATTAAAATACAGTGGGATTCAAGGATCAAAGCAGTGTTGGTTAAAAGAAATAAAATACATGAAATAAAAACAAAATCCATTCTGAAGACTTGAGCAAGAGAGAAATGGAGAACAACAATAAAAAAAAAAAAAAAGACAGACCCTGACCAACAATCTTAAACAAGTTGGACACAGAGAAAAAGAAAATGGGGATGCAGAGACACTGTTTTTGAAAAAATAAATAGTGGCTAGTGAGATGGCAGTGTTTTCAGTTTCAGGGAGGTGCCAAAGTGTGCAGGCTGATCCATATATGCTACATCACATGGCTGAACAAAGACAACTGCACTAGTGGGTCACGGTTAAGTATGTGTAGTTAAAAATGAGTGTACATGTACACAGCATGTCAACAGAAATTGTATGAAACGTATGATAGTCGGTAGTGTTAAACTATGACAATCACAACAGAAGAGGCCAGATTTTGATTACTGTGAAGAATGTCTTGCCCAGATTACATCCCCTACTCTCTTGGCCAAGAAAGTGATACTCTGGACAGTCAGCATAGTGATGGCCCCTAAGGCCAACTTGCAAAACATGTAAACAGAAAATGTTTGAAATGGATGATAGTACTAGTAGGCAGTGTCAAACTATGACCATCAGAAAAGAAAAGACCTGACTATCTGGTCAAGAATCTGATCATAGTGGAGAGTGAGTGTCTTGCCCAGATGATACCCCAACTCTCTTGACCAAGAAAGCCTTCAGACAGTCAGCACAGCCAATGGGTCCCAAAGGCCAACATGTACACAGAAAACGGACAGGGAAGAAATGTGAGACAGGTGGCCAAGACAAAGAGGTAGGGACTGACCAGGTGGCATGTGCTGGTTGAAGAAGGCCTGCGGGGCCGGGGGCAGGAACATGTTGACGGGCACTGGCAGGTTCATGGCGCTGCGGGTGTAGGCACGCTCCGGCCCGATGAAGTTCAGCTGGTCGTGGGTGTGCACCACTGGCTCACGGTATGGCATGCCTGGTCAGTCCATCACACAGTGTATTTCATTCCTGTTCTCAACACTATTTGAGGAACCTATGAAAGACATTACGCTGTGAACCAAACAGCATTTTCTGTGTTTTGTCTCTGTGTGTGTGTGTGTGTGTGTGTGTGTGTTGTGTATGTGGGTGTGCGTCTGCGTCCCATGTGCGTAAAACCAAAGTACACAAAAAAAAGAAGAAAAAAAAGACACCCCCCCAAAAAAACAACAACAACAAAACAAAACACGTTCAAACATTTTCTGATTGAGGAAAATGTGTGTACATGTTTGTGCACTCGTGTGTAAAACCAATCAATGTATGAAAAAACAACAACAAAAAACACCAACCACACACAAAAAGAACAAAAAACAAAACCAAAACAAAACAAAAAAAATAAAATAAAAAAGAAACATATACTGATTGAGGAAAACATTACTACATCAAACTCCTTTTTTTCTGAAAATGTTAACAATGATTCTAAGTCTCACTGCAAAAACAAAGTGACATTTATACCGAAAGAGACAGCTGTGTCTGCTAACAAGACAAAAGGCAGATCCTTTCTGAAGGAACTGCAATACATGTATAATATTGAAGAACATATCCATAAACAACAAATGACACACACTAGTTTCTACAAGAAGTGGATCCCTTACAAAAGTTAATTACAATAATTGTGTGTTTATGTACGTGCGTGTTTCTCTATACGTATATGTATCAGAGCACGTATTGTGTGTGTATGCGTAACTTATATCTGAGAAAGGAAGTTTTTCTTGTGATCAACCAAAAGTAGAGTGTAGCTTTGATTAGATCCACAATGAATGAATACTGTAAATGAAGTGAGGTGTATTAATGTAGAAAAACACACAGGGTGGAGAGGGGAGCGGTGAGTGCTCATGAATGTGCTCGTGTGTAAGAAGCACGTTCTTGTGAATGTACTATATTGTTGATGAGCGTTGTGCATATAAAATTCAGTTATGTTTCTTGTGTATCTTAACTGTTTTGTTTCCCCATGTTTTCTGTGTGCTTTTGTGAAAATTGAATTAAAAACATACACCTTGAAAAAAAAAAAAAAAAAAAAAAAAAAAAAAAAAAAAAAAAAAGAAAAGAAAAGAAAAGAAAAAAAAAAAGACAGAAGGCAGAATGTTCCGAATTGTCCTGATTCCCTGAGCACTGACCTCTATCATAGACACTGCCAGGCACCAGCAGCTCCCGGGCATCAAACATGGTGTTGCTCATGAACCGTCCGCCCTGCACGTTACACACATCAACCATGTAATCCAACAATATTTGATCAAAGTAAAAATAACAATACATTTAAAAAAAATCTCTCCCCACTTTTTGACTGAACATAAATGGACCTAAAATAATTTTCTCCTCCCCTTATCATGTTCATTTTTTGAAACTCCTAAAACAATATACTTTTTTTTTTTTTTTTTTTTTTTAAATCTCTACCCACTTTTTGACTGACCATAAATGGACCTAACATAATTTTCTCCTTCCCTTATCATATTCATCTTTGGAAACTCATATTTGACATTTGAGCAGAAAGACAAAAAAACCCCAAACATTTGGAGCAACAAGCATGCCTGACACAGACACAGAAAAAGCCCGGCTCACATCCACCCCCCTTCCTGAACAGAGATGGTCTTACAGGGTTTGTGGAGTTAACCAGCTTGCGTGGTTTGCTGAACTGGATGAGGCTCTCCTTCAGGTTGGTCAAAGGCCCCTCCACCAGGCACTTCTGCTCCTTGTAGTACGTCAGCAGATGGTTCCACAGCGGTTGCTGTCAACGGCAACACACCACCATTTCCATGTATTCAAGTGGGCACATGCATCAATATGCTTTGAGTATGTATATTTGTGTGTGTGTGTGTGTTGGGGTTGATGGGGAGGGGATGTGTGCATGTGCTTGTGCCTGCTCTTATATGGATATATGCGTTTGTGTAAAAAAATCCCGCTGTATTTGTGATCATATATCATTTCATTCATACTCGTACCCTGGTGTAATATACCCTAAAATATTCCTTGCGACCCCAGTACACTTGGTAATAAAAACATATTGTATTATATAACATCCAACAGTTTCTATCTTGTCAATGTCAAAATACCACCATTTTCATAAGTATACAGTATCCCACATTGTTTCTGTCTTGTCAACATCAGCACACCACTCTTTCAATTGTTACACAATATCCCACAGTGTTTCTATCTTGTCACAGTCAACACACTACTCTTTCCATTGTTACACAATATCCCAGTGTTTCTATCTTGTCACAGTCAACACACCACTCTTTCCATTGTTACACAATATCCCACAGTGTTTCTATCTTGTCACAGTCAACACACCACTCTTTCCATTGTTACACAATATTCCACAGTGTTTCTATCTTGTCACAGTCAACACACCACTCTTTCCATTGTTACACAATATCCCACAGTGTTTCTATCTTGTCACAGTCAACACACAACTTTTCCATTGTTACACAATATCCCAGTGTTTCTATCTTGTCACAGTCAACACACAACTTTTCCATTGTTACACAATATCCCAGTGTTTCTATCTTGTCACAGTCAACACACAACTTTTCCATTGTTACACAATATCCCAGTGTTTCTATCTTGTCACAGTCAACACACCACTCTTTCCATTGTTACACAATATCCCACAGTGTATCTATCTTGTCACAGTCAACACACAACTTTTCCATTGTTACACAATATCCCAGTGTTTCTATCTTGTCACAGTCAACACACCACTCTTTCCATTGTTACACAATATCCCACAGTGTTTCTATCTCGTCACAGTCAACACACCACTCTTTCCACTGTTACACAATATCCCACAGTGTTTCTATCTTGTCACAGTCAACACACCACTCTTTCCATTGTTACACAATATCCCAGTGTTTCTATCTTGTCACAGTCAACACACCACTCTTTCCACTGTTACACAATATCCCACTGTTTCTATCTTGTCACAGTCAACACACCAGTTTCCTTCATTATACAACATCCTACAGCATTTCTTTCCCCTGACTGTAAAACATCACCTCACCCAAACCTTCACTTTACAATTCTCAAACATCTGACAAACATTGTTACACCACTAGCATATTTCACACTATTTCATTACTAACCACAACAGATTATGGACATTAAACAAATTATATCCTTAAGGGTGATTTTACTGTTTATTAACAGTTAGGTTTATCAAGTGGGTCTGAAAGAAGAACAGAATGGAAAGAATAACAAACCATCACTGGGAGAAAGAAATGTACAAAATCTGATATTGACAGCAACTCAGAATGAAGAAAATGGTACATAACTCAAACACGACGGGTTTATAGGGCTGAGGTTCTGCACAAACCTCAAACAAGCTGAAAGAATCCAGTCTTACCTTGGACAGGACCTTGGGGTTTCCTACGATGATTATTCCATATCTGAAATACAAACAGAAGTGGACTTATAACCAACGATGATTATTCCATATCTGAAATACAAACAGAAGTGGACTTATAAGAAAAAATATTACAAGGTGGTAACTCAAAATTTTGTTGGAGTAAGAAAATTTGTATTTTTAGATTTGTATTTGTATTTCTTTTTATCACAACAGATTTCTCTGAGAGAAATTTGGGCTGCTCTCCCCAGGGAGAGCGCGTTGCTACACTACAGCGCCGCCCATTTTTGGGGTACTTTTTCCTGCGTGCAGTATTATTTGCTTTTCCTATCGAAGTGGATTTTTCTACAGAATTTTGCCAGGAACAACCCTTCTGTTGCCATGGGTTCTTTTACATGCGCTAAGTGCATGCTGCACACGGGACCTCGGTCTATTGTCTCATCCGAATGACTAGCGTCCAGACCACCACTCCAGGTCTAGTGAAGGGGGAGAAAATATCGGCGGCTGAGCCGTGATTCGAACCAGCGTGCTCAGATTCTCTCACTTCCTAGGCGGACGCATTTCCTCTTGGCCGTCACTCCACATCACTCCAATCTCTGCACTTAAAACGGCAAGCAATAAGCTTCTGATCTGCACTGATCCACTGATTCATGTGGAGTGCTGCTTGATTAACCTCTTGACTGCGCTGTTGACGTACGGCGTACGTCATGAAATGTCGCTCAGCAATGCTGTATTGACGTGCGCCGTACGTCATGTTACAACGTTCTATGTTTCGAGTCCCGCATTACAGAAAATACAGTCTGCTAACCATTAAATTAGCTCCCCTGATAGCTCTTTATCTCCTGAGTTCCATAAGCTAAAATTATTCATTGGATTGTCATATTTATGGCGAAAGTTTTGCAAGTTTGTACGAAGCTCAAGTTGTGTTTGCAAAGCCATGGCTGAACGCAGACAAACCCCAACACTTGCACTTGTATTGAAAGAATTCTTTCGTGATGCAAACAGTAGAGATGAAGATTGTGGACTGAATGAGACAGAACTGCGTGAAGTTGATGCCGAAGACGCTGATTTTGACAGTGCAGGGGGGTGGGAGGTGGAGTTATTGACGAAACTGAAGACAGACAAGCTCAGCTGATTCAAGATGCAGGTGGGTGTTTTCGAGGTTTGTCAGTTTATTGTTTGCTTTCTGTTTGTTGTAACAATGAATATGACTGCATTGTGTGTGTTTTGAATGTGTTAGCTGTGGTAAGTGGCTTCGTCAGTCACTGATCAGTGAATGTGAGTGAGAGTCAGTCAGTCACGTGGGTACTGTGACCATCACAGCCCAGGGGGGCGTGGCTTGCTGGCTGGCTCATTGTTGATGACAGCGTGTGTCGCTCGCCTGCAGCTTTCTGTGTGTTCGTTCCTGAGTGTGTATTGGTTTGTTGTTGTTGTTATTGTTGTTGTTGTTGTTGTTGTGTGTGTGTGTGGTGTGTGTGTGAGTGAGAGAGAGAGAGAGAGGGGGGGGGGGAGATGATGTTTATAAAACTGAAATCAGAGAATGATATACAGAACTGTATGCCTAAATTACTTTGTAAATGCAACACTTGTAGAAGTGTGTGTGTGTGTGTGTGTGTGTGTGTGTGTGTGTGTTGTCATTTTGTTTTGTATGAGAAAGAGAGAATGAAGGGGGTGTGGCATACCATGAACCAGTTTCAGTGTGTGTGTGTTTTGGGGGTTTGGGGTGGGGGGTGGGGTAGGTATGTGTGTGTTTGTATTTCAGCTTCTGAAAACAATGCTTCTGAAAACAATCAGAAATAAAATGGTACCATTTCATGATCTTTTTATATGTAAAAACCAAAAACCAAACCCAAAACCCAACAAACTTAGTCTTTTATGCAATGTGTTTCAGGTATGCAGCATGGTGATGATCATGATGTTCATCCTGGATCATCTGGAGTTGACAACTTGCCACAAACCTACAGCTGAAGACCAGCAGCAGCAAGACCAAAGGGCAGTAAACAAGCCTCCAGCAATTCTGGATTACAACAAAAACATGGGTGCCATGGACCATCATGACCAACAACTGCATCCCTACAATGTCACAAGGAAAACCCTGAAGTGGTACAAATAGCTGTGTGTGCATTTTCTACAAATTGCCATGCTGAATGCACACATCCTCTACAAAAAAGCAGGCAACAACAGTACACTCCTGGACTTCAGAAGGATGTAATTAGTGCCATGATTTTTGGTGACCAAGACACTGCTAAAGATGACCACGCTGTTTGTCTTGTGTTGACGACACTTCATCCCACCTACCCCACAGAAGGCCTGGCCACAAAGGAGGTGCAGAGTCTGCTGGAAGAAAGGACAAAGAAAGGATGTGGGGTTCTACTGCCCAGACTGCCCCAGCAAACCAGCACTGTGTCTTGAAGACTGTTTCTGCAAGTACCACACACTGGGTTTTTACTGGCGATAGATCCTGGGTGAGTACACCCTTTTCATTCTTTGTGTGGACTGTGTTGGTGTCTTATGCACCTGGACACTGTTGCTCAGCCTTGACAGTGTGTGTGGTTGATCACAACAGTCACAAGAAAGACAGGTTGATAACCTGGTTGATATTGTAGCACCTACATGGTGGAATGACAGTCCTAATTTTTTTTATTAATGCATTTTATGGAATTTTTCTGTTAGATTGACTCATTATTTGAACATGTGAGTATCAAAAACAAAATCTTGGTTCATTTTCCTTTCATTTGATATATACTTTTATGCACTTATCTTCAGTACTTTTTGAAATATAAGCAAATTAAAATCATTGGCGTGTTTTTCTTGTTTTTCTGAAAATTTTCTCAGCATACGCCATAGCAAAACGTACTAGCAGTGAAGGGGTTAACTGCACACTTGACACCTTGTCATTTGCGACAAACTGTGGGCTGTGCTCTGCTATCAGCAACAGCTCCCCCCTCATTTTCGTAACCACCCACCAGCTGCACAAGTGAGATACACATGCTTTCAAGTGAAACTTTCAGACTTCAGACATGCAGTAAATCTAACCTTACTTTCTATGCAGTTATCCAAGATGAAGCTGATTAAAAAACAACAAAAAAAAACCCCTGAATCACCCAGCACACAAACAAAAAGAAATGGAATAGAGACCTGTATTGAGGCAAATCAAATCAAAGTTGAACAAATTTAGAAAAAACTAATTCTACTGTTCAATTAGGATGAGGATTTACAATATTCTATTACACATGTTTCACATAATATCAAGAAAAACTGCGAAGTTCTTCAACTGGAAGAGTTTGCTTTATCTGAACTTCAAAACCTCTCTGAATCCAGAAAATGCATACATGCAGTATGAAGGGAGACAAGTTGGTAAAACATAAGAGAGATCAAACATTGCAAGTGAGAACCCACCTGGCTCGTGTCAGAGCCACATTCAGACGTCGAGGGTCATTCAGAAAGCCGATGCCCTGGTGTTCATTCGAGCGAACGCAGGACAAGATGATAAAGTCCTTCTCACGGCCTTGGAAGGCGTCAACACTGGCCACCTCAATTTCCTGTCCAACACAAGCTAAAGGTTAAAGTTTTATCCCTGAACCAAGCTGACTGGATGCCATAGAGGTATCACAAGCAATGGCAAAAGCACATTTGATCAACAATTCTTTAACTAAAACGTGATCCACAATGTAATTTTCATTCAATTAACTGATCTCTGAGCTTGGATGACACAATGATTATGTGAAACCCACTCTTCTTTAATTTTTGTTTGTTCATTTATATGTTATATACAAGTTGTCTGTTTCCATTTCCTTTAAATCTATTCATTTTTTCTTTGTGTTGTTGCTTAACTGCAATAGGAAATCTGGTTCAAACACATACCAGATACAGCTTCTTGTTGAGGGATCCCGAGTACTGCATGTACTGAACTTGGTAAGCGCGCTGCCCCTCGTAAGGGGTGATGATCCCAATCTGCTCTGGCAGCACCCCAGATCGCAGGAAGCGAGTCACCAGCTTCTCTGCATTGGCTGCCTCCGTTCTGTCACACAACACAGGAGCATAACCACTTCTGTCAACATGTACCTCAACACATCCAATGCAGTATTCCCTCCTTTTCTTCTCACTGAAAAAAACAACAACATGAATCTTTTCTATGTATTTCACTCACTGTTAGTGTTATTCATTTCAATAGAGCACAACCGAGAACAACTCAAGAACAGAGGAAGCATGTGTATCCACATGTGAAAAAATTAAAGTTGTGTTTTTGTTCATGAAAATTATCTGAAATATTGAGAAAGAATGAAATGCATATGGCTGGAAAAAACCCCAGAAGACTTTCTGACTTGGAGGAGAAAATCATTTTTGCACATTATTTGTAAAAAAAAGAAAGCAAAGCCCCACCCAGTCCCCCTCAAAAAAAAAAAAAAAAGAAAAAAAAAAAAAAAAAAAAGCTATCAGTAGTGTACTGAGCGCAAACTTTGGGTGAACGTTGTTCCTGTCCAGGGCCAGGCACTGTGTTGTACACACCTGTTGAGGTAGGAGGTTCCAGAGCTGGCAATCTCTTCCTGCCCATTAGTGCAGTAGAAGAACATGGGCTTGTCTGGCTGGGGCCATGGGAAGTCCAGGTTCTTTCTAAGGCGTTCAGCTGGGACAATCAAGATGTGACATTTTGTACAAATACCGGTGACATTTTGCATAAATCAGACAATAAAACTTTCACTGCTCTTCATTTTTGTTTACTGACTTATCTTTCTGCTTAGATTTGGGCATTCTCTCTCTCTCTTTTTTATCACTGTGAATCATAATTTGATGTTTGTTTTTTTAAGCTATGCTGTGTTTAAAATGGTTTTTGCAAATTCTGGTGGAGATAATATTTTAAAATAATTAATCCTGTATGCTAGGTAATAACTAGCATTCAACCTTTCACCATGTTGGATGTCATAAACACAAGTCATTATTCTCTTGAATCTGGCAATTCTTTCTTTAATCTATCAGATTTCGGGTATACACCTAAATATTCAACTCACCTGCACTGAGCATCTGATATAAATGAAGGGGGAAAAAATAATCACGGTACCTATGACCAGGAGCAAAAGAAACTTTTGTGCAAGTGTGAACAAGAATCCAGAGTATACATTCATTAATTTCTTTGATAACCCAAAACTAAAACAGCCCCTCACCTGCAGTGACGCCGTTCTGCAGAGAGCCCTCATAGAAGATGTTGGAGGGGAAGGCGGAGAGGGCGGGGTGCATGCGGTACTGCACCTGCAGGCGGATGGGTCGGATCCCCAGCACCACCAGGCGCTCAAACAGCGACTGGGACAGGCCCGCACGGGCTGCTTTCTTGCACATCACCACCGGGCCCAGCTGACAGTGGTCCCCCACAAGGATTAACTGCCAGGACAAAAATCAACTGTGACAATTTTTCCATACAGAAGGTGCTTATTTTTAAACTCCATGCTCTATTAAGTTTGTTCACTATGTGCCAAACATTAACAAACCTTTTCGAAAACTTTTATTTCTGGTTAAAAAGAGATTCCAGTGTGTAAAAGGAAAGATACAGAAAAGTCAAAACAGTTAAAATCCGGTCAATCAAAGCTGAATTCTTTGAAGGCTGTGGCAATTAACTGTCAATCTGTAGCTGTAATGGCCAATGTTTGCAAAATTTCCATACATGAACAAAACAAGTAATGTGGCACACTTGAAAGTTTACAATCTGCCATTAGTGCTGTGAACATTTCCCTATTGAAGATTTTTTACTTGAAAACAAGAGGTACTGTGCCTTATGCACAGCAATGCCTTGAGAACTGTGTGGAGACCACTGACCTGTCGACATCCCAGGATGACAGGAATCATGCACTCAGGTTCTGTAGCCTGGGTGCTCTCATCAATCAGCACAGAGCGGAACTGCATCTTGGCCAGGCGAGGATCACCAGCCCCCACACACGTGCAGCAGATCACGTCAGCAGCCTGCACACAAGAAATCATGCCTTTTAGCAAAGGGCACTTGATGGAAGAATATATAGAACAGCATGAGCTTCAGTTTATCACCCATAACCCTTTCAGCTATTTTAAAAGGCTCTGGCAACTCATTTGCAATGCTTTTATACTGCCACTGAATTAGCATCAACATCGTATGCTTTCTCTGGAATTGTTTGAAACAACTAACTGCAATAAGCTCATTCAAAGTTGTTCATATGTGCATGTGTACCAGTTAAGCATACAAACACTTGAAAATTGCTGTCTACCAATTATAAGAAACAGCCTGGAAAATCAGGGACATGCAAATGATGTAACGAAAGCAGGAATCTAAATAGCCAATAAGAGTATCCATATACATCGGGGTGTTCAGTTTTCAGTTGCAAACTTTGCTAAAGTTTCTCCTGACACATACCTGAGACACAAAATCTTAGCTTATAATCTCAGAATCAGGCCCCGGATCAGAAAGCCTCACCACCTTGGAAAGCAGCACACAAAACCATAATTATGAGAATGGCGGTGTATATCTTTACCTGCAGCAGCTCCTTCTCACACTGCTTCTTGAGGGCCCTGTACCGTTTCTCGTCTGTGGAGGACAGCTCTCCTGTCTCGTCCTTCAGCTGCTGCAGTTTGGACAGCTCGGGGACACTGCACCACAGCAAACACAACAGTTAGGCACCAGCCATCAAGGCATCATATCATTCTGTCACCACATGGAAATGCTAGGATGTTAGCCACTGTGTCATATCACCTTATATTCCATGTTAGTTCTACATACATTATACAAACCAAACATTATGCAAACCAGTTACCGTATATATTTTTTGGGATATTTCACTCTTCAAGTGCCTTTTCGTTGTTTCTGCAACATTCACTGCTATAGATTCAACTTAAACCTTTCATCCTTCCTATCCCTGTACAAAAGACACATTTTTTTTATAACTGATTATAACTGAAATGAAGTCGCATTCAATTAGATAATCATTTTTTTGATGACCTAAAAAAGAGCTGGTGACATGTTTTATTTCAATTCTTGACATAATCTATCCCTTCTCAAGTGAAAATCTCTATGTCTTAGAGTTCAATGCTATTTCACTTGAAAGACTCAACATGAACAGCCTGTCAGAGAAAGACAAGGACAGAAAAATGGAAGAGAACGAGGCAAATGAAAAACATAATAAGCTAAGACAAACACAGACAAAAAAAAGTGAACTTTAACCACACCTGTCCATGTTGCGAATCTGGTTGTGCAGAGCCAGGAAAGACACGGGGGAGTCGATGGCCTCTCGGCTCTTGGCACACAGCCGCACCACCTGAAAACCACCACGCAGTTTGCCCTTATTCCCCCTCCCAAATCAAGATGGCACAGTGAAAATGTCAGTCTCCACCATCGTTTAGATACAGCAGGTTTATTTTCACAAAACCCTACTGCCTGCCACGCCATGACTGTTGACAGGGGTTCTTCCAATAATACATACAAACAAGAAAGTCTTGTGTACAGAAAACACCATGCATTTAGTGTGCTGGAGTTTTCCCTGAACATTATCCCTGAAGCATTATCATAGTAAGAAGAAAGAATCACCCCCTTTTCCCTCCCCACACATTCATCAAACAAAAACATATCACTTTCTATTTTTCTGAAATTCTTATCAACAGCACACACTAGCAAATTCAATGCAACTGAAATAAGAAAGCTTGCTTTTTCATGCAATTTGAAAATGTTGTCTTTGTGCATGCGTGCGTGCATGCATGTGTGTGTATGTGCGTATTCTCTGAAATTCTCCAACACCAGCAATACTGCTGAAAGACAAACCTTCAGACCAGTCTTGTGGATCTTTTCAGTCAGCTGGTCCACTGCGATGTTGGAGGGGGCGCAAACCAAAGCAGGTCCCGTGTTCTGCTTCACCAGGTGATATACAATGGTGGCCGAGGTCACTGTTTTTCCTGTGCCAGGGGGGCCCTGTAAGGGGGGTGCAGAAAATTTTTTTTGGAAAAAAACAAAAAACAAACAAAACAAAATTAGCTGAAAAGGACAAAAAGATATCGGAAAACCTGAAATAATAAATATACAGAAGACAAGAACACAACTCCAATATATAAACAGGGAACTTGAAAAAAGACATATTAAGAGAGCAACTTTTACATAACACAAACAAATTGAAACAAGAGATATTAAGAGAGAACTGACCAAATGATTTCCTTTCTGAAGACCTTCAACTGTTCAACAACTTTTCTCAGAGGAAAAGACTGACCGCATGAGAGGACTTAAAAGAACTTAAGGGAAAGAAACGGTATTGAAATTATCTTGGGCATGAGAACAGGACATTATGGTTCAACACTAAACAAGTGATGATGCATTTCAACCCTAGTCTTCTATGAAACAGAATTGTGCAATCAACAACCATCTACCTGAAGATCTAGTCATTAGCCCCATCCACATGTAATATGTGGCTTCTGTTCAAACGTGTGTGAGTGTGAGTGTGTGTGTATGTGTGCGTGTGTGTGTATGTGTGTGTGTGTGCGCGTGCATGTGTGTGTGTGCATGCATGTGTGAGTATGCACAAGTTTTTGTATTGACACACACATGTATGTATCCTAATTTCTACTGGATCTGTGTCTGTGTATGATTTTTGATTTATGTTTGTACCCAATATTCCTCGTGACCCCGGTACACCTGGTAATAAAGACATATTCTATTCTATTCTATTCTACTGGCCGTGTGCAGCCTTCACAACACACAGATAAACAACAAACACAGACACAACTGAGCAACACAACAGATTTTAACAGTCCGCTGCCAAATTCTAAATGATAATAGATAGACAGAATATCAAATATGAAATATGTTGAGTAAAGCATCACAAACACACACACACAAACACTTACACACACACACACTCAATCACTCATACACACACACACACACACCACAAACACACAAAAAAACCCCAGCCCACCTGAATGAGGCTGAGGGGTCTCTGGAGCACTGTCTTGACAGCGTAGACCTGGGAGTGGTTGAGCTCGGGCAGGCCAGGGGCGGAGAACCTCTTGGGCAGTGTGCACTTGAGCACCACGTCCTCC
The DNA here is from genome assembly GCF_041734735.1 of Babylonia areolata. Taxonomy (NCBI): domain Eukaryota; kingdom Metazoa; phylum Mollusca; class Gastropoda; order Neogastropoda; family Buccinidae; genus Babylonia; species Babylonia areolata. Next base: position 52,358,070 of record NC_134880.1, on the reverse strand, counting down.
ACCTCGTGGCCCAGCAGCTTGTGGTAGATGTAGCCCCATACTGAGGTCTCATCCACAGCGAACGTCTTCATTGCTGCCTGCATCCTGCAACACCAACCAAAACACCTTCATGTGGAGTGTTGGCCTAAAGGTGATGAGTCCACCTAGGAAGCGAGAGAATCTGAGCACACTGGTTCAAATCCCATAGTCGCCAATATTTTCTCCCCCTCCACTAGACCTTGAGTGGTGGTCTGGATGCTAGTCATGCGGATGAGACAATAAACCGAGGTCCTGTGTGCAGCTTGCACATAGCGCACGTAAAAGAACCCACAGCAACAAAAGGGTTGTCCCTGGTAAATTGTGTAGAAAAATCCATTTCGCTATGAAAACAAATAAAATTGCAGGCAGAGAAAAATACAAAAACATGGGTGGCGCTCTCAGTGTAGCGATGCCCTATCCCTTGGGAGAGCAGCCTGCATTTCACACAAAGAAATCTGTTGTGACCAAAAAAAGTAATACAATACAATGTATAGACGTGCCAAAAAACAGTAGTATATGATAGCTGTGTTTGACTAGGACCATCAGAACAGCAGAGGAAGTAACTGCTCTTCACTCTCTGAGCTAGAACTTTTTAACAGTGGAAATGTCTTGCTCAAGTTACACCCCCACTCTCTCAGCAAAGAGGGCTTTAGGACAGTCAGTGCTGGGATGGTCCCCCAAGGCCAACTAGCCCCCAAAGGCTGCTGCAGCACTCAGATCAAGTGCAATCTTGTCTCCATGTATAGGGGAGCAGAAAAAAACAGTTGCATGTAAGCAAAGGAGCAGAAATTAAAAAAATCATCAAGTCTCTTAATTTGCTTGCATGATTTAGATGTCTTATCTGCTGCAAATACTAAATCATCCAATCACTCAATTGCAGACATGATTAAGATGTCTCATCTGCTGCTAATGCCTTTATTACTGCTACCAGCATTTCCGAGTGTCTGCACTTTTGCACCATGCTTGATATGTACAGCTGCTGGCATGGACTCCATTAGGACCATGTTTTCTGATCTTGATATGCTGTTAAACTCAGTTGTCCAGTATTGCCTGGTCAACGGATGTCAGAACACACAGGTTAAATTTTTTTTTTTTTTTTTAATAACTCTTTTGCAACCATAGACGGTTTTAGTCGAGTAAACAGTGCACCGCCATAGGCGACTTTAGTTGACATCAAGGGGTCATATGAAAGCGACCGTTTTTCAAACTGCAACAAAGCTGGACAGCTGCAGCCAGTTTCCAGTGCAACAGAACAATGACTAACCTTCGCCGCCTGACCAAGTTTGAAGTGAACAAGTCAACTTCAATGTTCAAAGACGAACTGAAGCCTGTGACTGAGAGCATCGAGTCTAAAATATATTTGGACACTGAGGAGTGATTTTCACACAGAAACGTGGTGATGAAAGAGTTAAGGCATTTAGTTTTCTGTTTTGTTACTGGCTTCTTTCTTTTTTTTTCTTGTTTTTCTCTCAGCAGCACAAAAGCTAAAACTGTCCTTAATATCTTTCCTGTTCGGCATCACCAGTTAAACAATAAAGACACCAGGAAGAACTGCAGCCAAAAGGCAGGGTTAATGACTTGTCAAGTCAGCGATAGTAAAATATTCAGTGATAACATCTTCAGTTAAAATTTACACCTGTAGTAAAAAGTTGTCTCAGTACTTTTTTAATTAATCAAATCAGATCTTTTAATTTCAGCACTTTCCTTATTATGACTTCTAAAAAAAACACTGAAAGTTCAGGTGATAACAGGTATCACAGAGAACAGTGCAGAAGGATAACAATTTCCACACACACACAAATACACACTGAATCAATCACAGACAAAAAACACAAACCTGTCAAAAGAGGTGGACTTCCAAACAAAATCGACAACAAAACTGTGAGTACACTCTGAAGGCACCCCAGCATTGCTTTTGAGCTCAATGGCCACCTCATCGCTGTAATCTGACAACTGTAAAGGACATACAACCAGGTTCTCAAACACAGCCCAGTGGACAATTTTAGAGTCAGCAAGTTCTACAGCAAGTGTAACATGACAGTTAATAATTGTAGGGTCAGCAATAAGATGCATCGACAATTTAAGACTCATTCTTTTTTCTATTTCCAGTTTGCTGAAACCAGACTAACAAACAAAATTACAATCTTTCACAATGCCCGGACTGGAGGTATATCTTTCTATCATGCTACCGCCTGAAAAAAGCAACTTGCACTGAACCACGCTATATCAAAGAGCCCTTTCTGCCTAACATGTACAATGAATGATTTTTGGTCCTGAAATTTCATTTGCATACTTGACTCCTAATAGTTTACACAGTATGCCTAAATAATACATTACATAATATGCTGAAATACATAATACGCTTAAATAACGCACCAAACAACAGGAAAAGAATATAGGGAACATGCCAATCGCTGTCCAGTTCAGTTCAGTTACTCAAGAAGCGTCACTGCGTGTGGACAAATCCATATATGCTACACCACTCTGCTAAGCTAAGCTGATGCCTGACAGGCAGCCTAACCCAACTTGCATAGGCCTTGAGAGATGAAAAAAAAGAAAAAAAAAAAAGAAAGAAAAAAAAAGTGCATCCAAAGCAGGCATTTGGGAAAAAAACAAAAAACAACAACAACAAAAAATCCCACAGTTGATATATGAAGAAAGGATACTGTCAGGGATCTTGATGACATGCCCCACGCCCGACCATGGCTTGTGCAGCTCTCCCACGTAGCGGATCCTCAGCTCATCTCCATGCATCAGCTTCATTTCTGCACGCGCCAACAATCATGCAATAATCAAAATACTCAATGGCACTAGCATGGCGCATTTCTCTTAGTAAAGTAAGACTCAATGCGCTGACTCATTCACATGCAGCCATGCTTTTGTATTTGTTTTGTATTTCTTTTTACCACAACAGATTTCTCTGTGTGAAATTCGGGCTGCTCTCCCTAGGGAGAGCGTGTTGCTATACTACAGCGCCACCCATTTTTTTGCATTTTTCCTGCATGCAGTTTTATTTGTTGTTCCTATTGACGTGGATTTTTCTACAGAATTTTGCCAGGAACAACCCTTTTGTTGCCGTGGGTTCTTTTACGTGCGCTAAGTGCATGCTGCACACGGGACCTCGGTTTATCGTCTCATCCGAATGACTAGCGTCCAGACCACCACTCAAGGTCTAGTGGAGGGGGAGAAAATATCGGCGGCTGAGCCGTGATTCGAACCAGCGCGCTCAGATTCTCTCGCTTCCTAGGTGGACGCGTTACCTCTAGGCCATCACTCCACAAAAACAACTATCAAGAGAAAAAATGTCCACATGAAAATAGCCACTCCAAATCACAAAGACTAACCACTTTGATTAACAGCCAAGCAGAACAAAAAGATATTCCTGGTAAACCACACCACCTACCATCATTTGCTTTCGGCATATGAAAGTATGCGATGCGCTTTTTGTTCAGACCCACATCCCAGCGCACGGACATGTTGTCCTGGGTCTGAGCCTCCTTCAGCTTCTTGTCGTAGTCTGCCTCCAGCTTCACGAGGGGGCCAAAGATGTTCTGATACTGGTAGGCATCATCATATCTGCACACACACATGGTGTAACTGTAAGCATACAACATGAATAAGTAGGAGATTTGATTGTGAACACTCACAACAACACCTGATCCAAGAAAAATAACCAGGGGCTGGGTTGCATGAGCTAAGCAGCACTGAGTCTGTTTGATGTAGAGAATTCCATCAATAAACAGGCCACCATATTAAAAAAAAAAAAGAAAAAAAAAAAAAAGAAGAGAGAACTAAACAACAACAATAACAAAACAAACCCACCTCAACTTGGAGGCATGATGCACAAAAGCTTAAAAAAATGTCTATGAAAAACCCCAAAGACATACAATTCAAACTTACATCAGTATATATATATATATATATATATCTGCTATATTACAGCAGTAAAGAGCAAAGTTTATTCTGTCAAAACTTTAACTGATGAAAAGAAAAGCCAACTCAACAGCGACCCCCAAGAAAACTTCCATCAGTGAATACAAAGTAGTAGGGAATTACCTTTCAAGTATTGTGAAACTAAACTTGTCTAGCACACACTATCTGTATTGTCAGAAACACAGTACACAATAATGCTTATCACAATGAGTGTTCAGCTGGATTTTATCGCATTCCCTCCAAACTTCCCCTACCTCATATATTTCTAATACACATTAATGTATACCTTCCCCCCAAGAAGACTAACAGACAATAAGTAGTAGTAAAAATGCCAATGATCTGATAAACAGACCTGAGGAGGACTTGCTGAGGTTCCTCATCCACTCCAGGCTTTTCAAGGTCTTCAAGGCTGGCTTCTGGATTCTCCTGGATAACAACAGAAAACCAGATATTAAAAACGTTTCACTGTGCTGTACCTTTTAATCAACAATAACTAATGAGGCTGTTGTAGGAGAAAAAAAAAATTGAACTGTTGTGACAGTCTGTTTTCTTCATTGGTTAATTTCAATAATAACTGATGCCACATATGATCTCTTATGTATCTTACACTTCATTTTACTTCACACACCACAGTGTGTAAAACTATTTTCATGGTCAAGTATGGACTTTCTGGATATCAATATCTTTTGAAACTGAATAAGATTTTCATTTGAACTGCAATGACAATATTGAATCATCCTAAATAAATGACTGGACAAATATGTCAAAAAGGAGTTTGGGCTAAAGGGATTCTAAACGCAGATCAGGACAGTGATGTGTTTGTACCACGCCACTTAATTTCTCTTGTAATACAATCATTCCAATTCTGATTCCATCACCCTGTGGGACAGACTGACCTTCCACAGCTCCTCCAGCTTGTTGATCTGCTGGGCAGAGATCTGACGACTGCGCATCTGATCCTGGTCAGACGGCACTTTGACCAGCCACGACAGGAACTGACGGTCCTGGATCAGAGGCTGCCACTGGTTCGGGTCCCTGCACCATCACTCACACGTTAGTCTACCTGACAGTGACACACTGACATCCCACGCTACATCATGAGAATCTCAAAACGAAAAATCAACACAGCAACCGAACTAACAATGAATGCCTATAGGTGCTTAATCAAATTTCAGATAAAGACTATGTCTTTGATTCAGAATAACCCCTTCATTCAAAAGCATACTGTCTTTGAACTATGTTGCAGGATGACCATAAGAACCTTTGGATGCAAAAGCAAACTTTACAAAAAAAGTCTGGCAAAGTTACTACAGACACCAAATGCAACCATTGGCCATTTCTTATTCAGCTGTAGCTAAACATTTTTTGTAATTTCAAGCTCACTTCCAATATCAAGGAACCAACCAGAGAGCTGAATAAAAAATCCCAACAATTTGAGACAAAGAGATTTTACTGCACTAATGCTCAAAGACATAGCAAACAAAGAGGCAGGTAGAGGAGACGAGGGTAACCACTGACCAGTTCATGTCCTTGAGGTTGGACAGGGTGGCACATGGGTGACGGCACAGTAACACCACCACAGAGTCCGCCTTGGCAGGGATGAAGCCCAGCAGGAAGACATTACGACAGCCACAGTTATAACACTCCAGCACTGTTTCTCCCAGGGGGCCGTCCTTGTGTAGTGTCACCTCCTTGGCCTTGGCACGCACCAGGTGGTTGATGATGTGACTGGTAACAACAAAGGAAAAGGTTGTTCATAACAGATTTTTTTGTACAATACATTGCAACACACTGATGATGTATAACATTCATGATGAGATGGGACAAATAATGCACAATGCAGTAACTCTCAATGTAAGACCCGTCTTGTTCAGTTCTTGAAAAATTATTTTTTAGACATAGGTGACACGTCCACATTTGAATATTTTGATACTTGTCAGAAGCAAAATTTTTTTTTAAAGATATGTATAACCATGAAAAATAATGTTTTTTTTTTTTTATCGCTTTGATAGCTAAACATTTAAAACATGAATATACATTGTGGTACACACCAATATTGACCAATCAGACAAGTCTGAAAAAGTCATACATAAAACTATGAAATGTGAGCTTCTCAGAAATTTCATCCATCTATAGATCTATAATAACTAGTACAATAAGTAACTTTCAAAAGTCCTCCTCCTCTGACATCCAAATTACGTTTATCATCCTTAGTCATCCAGATTTTTATTTTCACAAAAGGACTACAAACAGCCTACCAAACCAAGGACTTATGTTTTCTGATGTACAAAATGCTTACATCATTAAAAAAGCTTATTATGCATGAAACAGTAGTCATTCGTCTAAGTACTCACCTTCCTGATGTATTCCCACGTCCATTACAGAACCATTTTTTGGAAGCGTTGCAGTACACAACACAGTTGGGGTCATGGATGCCACAATATCTGACCAAATCAAACAATCAAGACACTTGTTAAAGAATGTTCCTTTGAGTTTGAAGCCTATGTTAAATGACAAGGCATACATATGCACTGCATATGAAAATAAACAATGCACATTATGTGTATATGAACAAAAACCCAATGCATATCATATGTATCTATAAACACCAAGACAATGTTATGAATTGCACACACACACACACACACACACGTGCACACATATACACAAAATCTGCCCAACAAATGCACACACATGCATACATATACACTGTAAACACCAACACGAGCACATACAAAAAAGAAAGACGGGAAGGGTGGGAGTACGCAGACTGCAGACAAACAATTATGCTTCATCACATCCAAAGGCCAGTATAAACTGGTAGTTTTTCAAATTTGTTTTGAAAGAGGACAGCATTGGTGTGTGACAGAGATCCAGAGAAAGAGAATTCTAGACAGAAGGTGCTTGGTACTGAAAGGCCCTTTGGCCAAATGTCTTTGAAGTGGTTTGGGAGACTCTAATGGGCTTTTCAAAAAGACCTGAAAGGACGGGAAGGGATTAAGTGTAAAGGAACCATCATATTCTTTAAAAGATACAAAATGAAATTCCGACATAACACTGTGAATGTAATTCATTTAAAATCATCTCAGTTAATGCAAACTCTTTAATTCTTTCAAAAAACAAAGCTATTCATTTGTACTGGTCAATATCTATTTTGAAATGAAAGTTTTGTCTCTGCCCACCTTTTGTCACTGAGTCAATTTTATATTTAACAATATCAAATAGATTATAAAAACAAGAAAATGAACTTGTAATGTGAAAAGAAACAATATGAAAAGAACAACAACAACAAATGTACAGAACAGAACAATGGTCACAATAGTAAAGCTTCTCCAAGTCGTGAAGAGGAAAGGTATACAGTGATTGAAAGAATGGAGCCCACGCTATGCAATGGCTATGGCCATTTTGCCAAAATGACTTAATGCTTCCTGTTTTGGTTATAGTCAAACTGATTCACACACAATGTATATATCATGGAAATAGTCATTGCTTGTTTTAAACTCCCATCACACACTTTTACCTCCCTTGTCCAAATGGCCAATACTTGCTCCAACTGCCTTCAAATATTCTACCTCCCTTGTCCAAATGGCCATTGCTTGTTTAGACTGCCAATATGCCATGAAACATTCTACCTCTGACTGCCACTGAACACTTAACTTTCAGTGTGGAGAGCCTACTGAGATACTGAGCATCTTTTGGGGCACCTACCTCCTCTCTTCTCCTTGATTTTGTTTGTCTTCAAAATCAGTGATTTCATCCATTTTCTTTTTTCGCATTCCCTTTTCATTTTCACTTCTTAATTATAAAAAAGGAGAAGTGGTTAATTTGAACTGTCTGAGAAGACTCATTGTGGGGTTGTTTGCTACCAACTCTAACAGAGAATGATATCTTACTTTTCTTGATCAATAAAATTTGACAAGTCAAAAAATATATAACATACTTCTTCTTAATCTGATAAATCATGTCTGCACATTTTTTTCCCCTTCTGATATGATCAACTTAAAATTTGTAAGGTAAATGGCAACTGACAGTCGTGATAATGTGAAAGTTGCCTAAAACCACATTGACTGCTTTTTATTACATGTTATGTGGCAGTGTTCAGTTTAACTTGACCAAAACAAAAACTCACGAGCATGCATATTTGGGTAAATCTTTCATGAAGAACTGATCCTCCTCCTCCTCTTCAAAGTTGAGCTCCCCCACACCCTGTGCGATCGGGTTGATTGATAAGTCAACTCCATTTTGTGCAGGTGTTTCTGGTCCATTCACCTGTATTGACATAGAATCAAAAATGTTTTGATTGAATTGCCTTTATAAACCAAGATCATATCTTAAACAAAATCTTCAACTGCAAAAGTGATAAATACCAATAATAATAATATCAATAGTAATAACAAACAGATAATTACTAACTCTCTGATCAGTTAAGACTTAAGTTATACTTTGAGGCTGCACAGCAATATGTTGAAAGCTCAGTAAACAACAACACTCGAATTAGTCGAAATTAACTGGCAGAGAATGCATATAATAACTGAAATTAACCAACCTGTTAATATATAAAACAACATTATTTTGACTTTTTAGCAATTACTGTCCTTTTTTGCAGAAAAAAAATTCAGAGTTCATAGATTATGAATGTCTCCTCTAAATTATAACTGAAACAAAGAAATGATCTCTACTGTTGTTGAAATCAGTAAATAGGAAACAATGTCACTGATAGTTTTAGTCTTCTGTTTTCACTTTGCATGAATCAGGGTTTTACTTTTCATCTTTTATCTACTGAACTATTAGTACAACCTGACAAGATAAACATGCATGCCCAGCTGGTCTGGAAAGAACTGGTCTGAAGAACAGGCACATGTCTGTGATGTCATTGATGACAGTAGCACTATCCTCATCCTGCCTAAAGCCCTTGTGTGCAATTTGGTCTTTACTTAATAATCTTTGATAAATTTTATGCGTGTATGAGGATTATGGCTGAAAGAGCTGCAAGTACAACCTTAAAAATCTGAGTCCATGGCATTGTTCAAGAGGGCACAATGGGCCAAAAGTATGGTACTGTTCAGCTGTTTGTTTTAGAATTTTCGGTTTACCTTAACTTAGTAATTTTAATTCAATAATTTTCATTTCTACGCCAACATATAAGTCACCACTCTTCCATGAGTCATTATTTTCATGCTTTTGTTTTCACACAGATCTATCTTTGAACATCTTAATCAAACAAAGTCTCAGCCTCTTTGATTTGGGGAATTGTCTGGCAATGCTGTTTGACTGTTCTAATTTACATGAATGTGATGAAGTCAGAAATGTCTTTTCACCTATTACCAATCACCAATATTTTATTGTAACAATTAATGTCATTGTTCACTGGAATAAGATACAACATTTACATGATGTAACAGAAAAAGTTCTCTGCTTGTTCCCAATGATCATCATGACTCACTGACAGTTTGTTTTTTGTCAATGGTTGCCATTTGTTTCCTCAAACATCCTACAAAGCCTAAGTTTCAGTTTCACTTGTCTCACATTGTGTCATGCCTGCACTGAAAGAATGAAAAAAACAAAACAACAAACAAACAAAAAATCCAACCTATTAATATTACACATGGTCTTATAATAGACTCAATTTCTGTTTCTAGTTAAGGAACTATTTTCTAAGAATAACTCAAAGTTTAAGTTCCACTACATTAACTTGAGTCCTTTGTACAAAGTCTACAAGTTTACTAGAGCTAGAGCTACCATCTGTAGTTTTAATATTCATATGATTTCAAGCAAAATGTTGTGAAAACTGAAAGAGTGCTTTGATGTTTTATTTTGACACCTATACATATTAGAATGGTCAACCAAGTGCAGATCGCTGACCAAACTCAGGTATTACCTTATCATCTTGTATTTACAGTTGTATTCTCCCCGGCCCCCCCAAAAATGGAGTACAACTGCCTACTACATGGCATGGTAAAAATGGTCATGTACATTAGCCACTCATTCATGAATACAAGTGAATGTGGATGTTGAGGCCCATGAATGCATAAGACGAAACCTGCCAATGGAAATGAAAACCAAAAGAAATGGGTCACCAGGTGCATTGATCCTGATGTGGGTGTTGTTGCTTATCTTAACCAATAATACTATTGTATTTATAAGAATCAATAAAAATGTATCATGTGCAAGATCAATGGGAGTGCTGCTTTGTTTTCTTTCTGGTGACGACCCTTCCCACTCTTCTGGGATCACACTTATTACATCTATACTGTATGTATCGCATTATCATCTCACACGACTGTTGACATTAAATCTGAGACTAAACCATGGAATGATGGATATGAAGATTCTTCCACTGGAAAATTAGGATATAACTTTTAAGTGCATGTCCCCCTCACAAAGTGGCAAATATGGCAAACTCTTTGATCTTCTGCAGACCTGCATGTGCACAGCAGAATCATCCCATCAAGATACTTGACATTTTGATTTTTTTTTTTACCAGTAATTTACAATCGTAAATAAAATATACTATCAGTCACTGCTCGGAAGGTGTAGGAAGGTGGTGGAATGGTCAAGAGGCTAAAGTAGGGATGCGAGAGGGACTGAATCAAAAAAGCATATTGTAGCCAAGAGGTGGGGGGGGCTGCGAAAGACCCTAGTGATGGAAAGGTGATGGGTAGGGGGTAATGGAGGTGAATCTTTGGAACATCAGCTATAGATCCCAGATATAAGTAGCATATTTACTGATACTAACTGCAGCCATCCATTGTTATCACCGCTGACATAATTTCAGCACAAAAAACAACATTGTCAAATGTTGTGGTTTTTGTTGCATAAAATGAGGAATGGACCTAGTGGCTGAATAGGGACAAAGATCAGGCGCACATGCGTGTGTGCAGGTGCATGCGTCTGTGTCTGTACAGTAGGTGTCTGTGTATGGTTGGGAGTGTTTGTATGCATTAATACCAGCATGTGTGTGTGTGTGTGTGTGTGTGTGTGTGTTTCCTGTTAAAGCTAGGTTTAGAGTGAAAAACATTTTGGCACACCGGGCCATAGGAACATCAGTAAGCTCCCGAGGACAGGGAGTGAATCGTGTTTTTTTTATTGTTGTCTGTTTGCTGTTTTTAATTCAGAGCACATAATGTTTGGCACAAGAGCTGGTTCAGAACAACATAACAGATTTGAAATGGGCCTATCGCAGTATCATTATTGGGACAGATGAAAAGAGTGTGGCTTTCTTCTTTTCTTTTCACCCAATTTTGTCATCAAATACACAGTAGCATCACAAGAGCTTGTGCAACACCGTACCTAAGTTTCAACCCCTTCCCCCATTTTCTCTCAGGATTTGCACAGGTCTTAGGAATGCCATCTGGGGCTTTTCTGGAGCAGCCACCCCAAACTAACTCAGTAACTGACACTTTTTTCCTCAATGAAATGAAAAAGTGCTTTATGTCTTTTCGCATAGCTCTCACATCCCTGAAAAGACAATGTCTGTGAAGGTCTGGATTTCAATCCTGCTCTTGCCCTTTCTCCCAAGTTTTCAAAATCAAACTGAGCTTCTAGTCAATCAGATTAGTTGATAAACCATGGTACCGTGAGCAGCATCTGCACACTGAAAAAGAATCCATGGCAACATAAGTATAGTCCTCTGGCTAAATCCTGTAGAAGAAATAAACTCTGATAAGTACACAAATACATGCACTCAAGGCAAGACAAAGTGTGTTGGGCTATGCTGCTGGTTGGGCATCTGCTAAGCAGTTTGGGCATCCGCTTAGCAAGTGTGGTGTAGCGTGGATATACATTCATCTATGGATTTGTCTATAGTAATACTTCCTTGAGAAACTGAAACTGCTTACATTCAAGCACACACACACACAGAGTTAAATGTAAGTAATAATGTGTTTGGAATGAAATAGTGATGACCAATAGAACTTGGGCCATCAAATCAAATTTAGACAAGTGCCACAGGCCCATATCACTTTTACTCCACTGTGAACAATGTAAACTTATGTGAATTATACTATGAGTGTACTAAACTAACAACAAAATATGAAATCATTCATAATAATTTTTGCTCAGAGGTGAATGTTTGGTCAACATATTTGGCATGATCAATACTGACCAAATGAGATACCAAACAAACTTAGCTTTCAAGTTCTCAACATTCAAGACGAAATGGACTGAACAGGTGAGCCACATCAAGACACATGTCATTGGTAAGTTCAAATGCCACATGCCAAGCAAAAACAAAGCCACATGTCTTGAGTTCTGTGAATAATTCAAACTGGTCTATGAAATAATTAGCTTTCAACAGAAAAATACTGAAAATAAAATTATAAATCCCCACCGAAACAAATATAGCCACACGAAACTCAATAACTGTCATGGTAAGTTTAACAACGCCACGTGTCATGGGCCCAATAAATAATTCAAACTGTTCTCTGATATAATGAGCTACCAGCATAAAATACAAACAATATAATGCCTTTGATTACAAATGCCCAAAGAAACCAATACTGTGGCGATATAGCTTTTAAGAAGTGGACGAAAACCCACATTGTCGAAATGATCGAACAACTCAAGTTAGAACACGGGCAATGCAACACAATGCACATAACTTTTAGCTCACCAGTTAATATTTTCACGATTCATCCTTACCTGACTTTGACTCTGAAGTTCAACCTGTGATGCTTGAGTCTGAGACTGGGTTTGTGAAGGCAGGGTGAAGTCTGTGTAATCGAACTCTGAGCCTTGTGTATCGGCGCCCAAAAGGTCGGCCCCATCTTCGGTTTCCAGGAAGGTAAGTGTTTGAGAGCTGGGACCATATGCATCGACGCTCATTTTGGAACAAAGAATCGGATACAATGTATCAATCAAACGTTAAATGTTCAGACAGCAAAGTATTTTTTAGTAGATCATTACTTGCTGCCGCCTGTCGATGTTTTCAAGCCTGTCTCCACCGTAGTAGTGACAAACGCACCATACCACCGTTCCACTTAATGCTTACGTCAAGCTAAGCAAAAACACGTGACGAGGACATAGCAAAGTTTGCGCATGACGTTTTACTCAATGTCGCAAGGGAAATAACTCTCTTCGATTGCAGACTGGTTTGAGTCGGATGAGTAAGTTTATTTTATTTGAAAAATTGTTTGCTGTTAAACTGAAACTAGTAAAATGAACATTGGATTGGAACACAAAACATAGTTTAACAGACACATATAAGATGCAGCGGATAGATACAGCCAACCTGAGAACTATATGTTATCACAAAATAGGTCGCACACCATCCAATGGCAAATCAAATGATTGTGATTCATGGAATGGTTTTCAAACTAAAAGTAAAACTGCATTGATTGATGAGTGTTTCGGTCTTTGCCCGTCATCGTTCATTATTCAATAGATCTACGATAGTGTGAGATGTTCAGTAATCACGAAATTGAGCCAGAGTGTCAGTGATAAAGTATATATATAATAAAATAAAAGCCCTGTTGAAAGGTATTGAGCATTATTATCACTATCAGGAATACAGGGAAACTATTACAGAATTGGTTGATAAAATTTCTAACAGAGTATTATTCAGAATAGTGTTTCTGACATATCTGCCGGCAACACTGATGTCCAGCACACAACTGTTTGCGGATGGCACTGGACCACTTCCCAGGAGGATCTGTTCCATCTACAGGAAGACCTGAACCAGCTTGCTGAGTGGGGGAAGAGATGAAACATGACCTTCCACACTGGGAAGTTTCCAACACTGCCAGTGACTGGCAACAGAAGAGTCCTAGCCCATAACTAACAACTGCATAGGCATATTTTTGGAAACCATCACCAATGTCAAGTACCTAGGAGTTACCATCACCCAAGATCTAAACTAGAGTGTGCACATTTAACACCTTGTGCAATAAGCCAACAAGATCCTGTGCTTCGTGAAAAGGAATCTGAAGATAAGCTCCAGTAGTAACAAAAAGATGGTTTTATGTATGTCCCATCCTTGAGTATGCATGCTCAATCTGGGATCATGAAACTCAACAGAACATCAACAGACATGAGGCCATCATAGAAGTGGAGCCTGCTTTGTAATGAGGCGCTACAGACACCTCCAACCCCTCAGACATGATAGAAGATTTCAGGACAGGAGACGGACAGCACGCCTTGCCATGTTTTACAAAACCCACCACAACCTGGTCCACACTGACTACATCAAGAGCAAGTTAGTTCCTGCTCTTCCATGACAGCGCAGCGATCATAGCCAGCAGTTCAAGCTCCCACAGTGTCAAACCCAGTTCCTACAGCTCTCGTTCCTCCCAAGGACCATAGGGGTTGGAACAGTTTAACAGAAAACGTAGTTGAGGCCAAAACCATCAACACTTTCATGTCAAGGGCCTCCAAACTTCAGTAGGAAAGCACTTTTTCCTTGTTTTATTTTAGGCCAGACACCTACTTTTTGAGTGACAGAACAAGCGCAAGGATGATTGTGGTCACTGAAGAGGAAGAAGAAGATTAGTAATTGTTCATAAGTTCTGAACTCATGCTGTCATCTTGATTTTGACCTAATATGGTTGTCTGCTTTGAAAACATGATTTAAGTTGATGTCATCTATTTCTTATCTGTTACTTTGAAAAACAACTTTTTTGTTTCATAACTTTTTTGTCATTCTTTACAGTCGCTTTCAGTTATGATGATATAATAATGTGCCGGTTGATCTTGCTTGCACTTTATTATTTGTCTGACAATGTACTGATGACATTGCCACACTCCAAGCTCACTCCTAACTCCTGTTGCCAGGATTGAAACCAAGACTCTTGGATTGAACCAGCGCTTTAACCGCTTGGCTATAACACCTGTTTCACATTACTGAGTAGAAGAGTATTCCAGGAGACACATTCTGAATACCTATCCAGCATTCTGTATCCATACTTCTTTGTCTTGACCTACTTTTATTCTCCCTTATGAAATAGTTAACTAGTTTGGCATGTTGCTGGAGCCAATAATTTGGCTACTTCTGACATGACTGAAACATGGCCTATTCTTGTCAATTGTAATTTTTTTGTTACTCCCGTATCTTGTAGGATCTCAAAGCCTGACCAGCATGCTGGCTTTGTGCATTGGTCAGCAAATGCACTGGTGATCTCCCCACCCCCACTCCCATCCCCAAACATTCCATAGATCTTCCTGTTCATTCTATGCCTGAAATAAGTTTGGAGCTGACAGAGAGGAGAAGAGAGATTAATGTTTTGTGAAACATTAAACATTCAACTTTCACTTTGAAGAAAGATTTCCCTCTCAGTTTAAATGGATACATACTTATACTGCTGTCATTTCAGTGTTGTGATGTTGTCATTTTGTGGCTCCATTTGTCATATTTTGTGGAAATACACCTTGAACAATTGACAGGTGTACATAAAAAATCAAACAAATTTATGATGATACATGATTTGCACAACAAACAAGCACTTATTCACTTTAACTTTTTCAGAAACAACAACAACAAAATCTTTAATAAATTTCTTGCAGGTGTGGATATCTGGAGTGTGATCAGTCAATGCTGTCAACGTGTTTGGCAAGGCTTTGCGTAGAGCCTCAAGCCAAGTTGTCACTGTTGACTGCGCTGCCTGTATCCCCATTGCTTCTGAAGCCATATTTTGTGCCTTTGCTCCAGCTGCTGACTGACCATCTTGAAGACAAGTCCATTCTGCCAGATTTTTTCCAGAAGGTGGTAAGGTCCAGATCAGGAAGGTACACCAGTCCATGTGCACATTCAATTTCAACTGTTGGAGAGTTTGGAGAGGTTGATGCCTACAACACCAAGAACTTGAGTGAGTGCACAGATACTTTGAGGCAGAGAGAGACTCAAGTGTGGGAGGCAAGACGGTCTTTTAACACAAGCACCATGTTTCCTTTTCAACCACACGCCAGCCGGAATGGGATCTTCCAGCAGCCTCCTGTCCAGTGGCTCAACATGAACCCCATGAATGGGATGAACCAGCAGCAGATGTTCATGCAGCAGAACATGCTTCGCCCCATGTATCAGGTGATGCCGATGCAGAACCAGGTGATGTTCAAAGGCAACAGGCCACGGGGCCCGCAACCAGGGAACATGGGACCGCGGGCATGGAGCCCGTCCACTCCAGGACGCAACCAGTTTCCACAGCAACAGCAGCAGTATCCACAGCATAACAACAGACCAAGAAACAACAAGTAAGCTCTTTTTAAAATCTTAATTGCATGAGCAGGTTCATGTATACATAGATTAAGCAATGATGTCTTGATTATTAATACTACAAGTAATAGTAATTCATCTCTTGACTGTGAGTTTTTCTGATTAGCAAAGATGTGTGTATAGCACATGATTGTTTTTTCTTAAAGTACAACTCTCTCTCGCTTTCTCTCTCTCACTTTTGCCTTTGTGTAACTGCATCCCTTCTAGAACCCTTTTGCCATTCTACCTCACTATTTGATAGCCCTGTTTTGCTTAAAATTGTTTTGATGTGCTTTTGTACAGATTCACTTAACTGTAAGTTAACGTGGGCAAAGTGGAGTGATCATTAAGTGCAAGTTCGAGCTCTCTCTGTAGAAGTGCTACATATGTTTGAAATTGCTTAACTTAATTTTTTTTTTTTTTGAAAGATCTGGTAATGGAAGTCAGGAAACAGTATAAGTTTGTTTTATTTTCATTACTGCAAGACAAAAAGAATAGTTCCTGTTAGGATTTACATGAATTGGTGATGTATGCACAACATGCTTTTCCAAAACTGTAAATATTAGAGTGATTTCTGTCATTATTTTGATTATTTCACTATATCATGTATGGGTAAGTTTGGCCAGATGATACTTTTAAAGTGGAATTCCTTTTAATTTAAAGTTTAAATATTCAGCTGTACATCACCTCTGAAGTTGATTATTGAATACAGAATTTTTTCAAACCTTATCTTTGATGAATTTTAATCATTTGATTTGAAGTCATTTAGTTAAGAATTTTATTTAAAACTTTCTTTTACTTTTTTTTTGTTTTTTTATGTGCATATAAGCAGTATTATTAACTGAGGTAAAATGCTTGTGATTTGTACAGGAGGAAATCATCAGAGTGTGCCTTTGATGAGAAACACCCCTCTCCAAAAATGGGTCGCTATCAAGGCGAATCATTTCAGCAGCTCAACTCTTCCCGTTCCAACCTGAACATGAGCAATTCAACAGCAATGTATATGTCAGTTGTGAACGGTGCAAAACCAATTTATCATGTGCCAGGACAATCGTCATGTGAAAGGGTATGACCTGTCTTCCTGACAATACTGACTGTTATATTCTAATAATATGTTTATGAGGTAATTTCATGTTCTGGATTTTGTGATGTGGTGTTGACAGTGTCTTTCCATATATGATGAAAAAAAAAAAAATTTTTTTTGCATGATTTTTCTTGTCAGAGAAACACTGATGAGATCTTAACTGGAACAAATGTTCAGAAAGTGTTTACTGTGTTTGGTTTAGATAGTAACAAAAAGAAGCAAAAACCCAACAGTACCTGATTATATATTTTGTTTTCAATGTGTCCTTTGGAAACAAGGTTTCTAAAATATGTTTAAAACGCTGTGTGCTTGTTTAATTATTGTACATAGTCTTTATTGTTCTGTAAGGACATTATACATACAGAAATGAAAAGAAACACTTTTTTCACTGAATCTGAATATGACCTGTATATTATATATGAAAATTATATCCAGAGACAGACAGACAGACAGAGAGAAATGCAGTCTAATAACACCGTCTTTTCTGTTTTGAAGACACAATCGTTTTTCTGATTACATGATGTTACAGTTACTATCATTTCTTGATAACTTTTAATGCCCACATTTGTACTCTTTATGATTTTTTCCTCATGACTTTGGCACTTTGAAAGCATCAGTTGACCATCAGTGGCATTGGCGGGCAGATCACAGAGGCCATAGTGGAGTATTACAATAGCTCACATCAGTCGGAAGAGGACCTGCGGCACAAGATTGTTCTCAGCAACTGCCTCTATGCCATCGTCCGGGATATTTTCCCTGGTGAGTGGCAGACCTGCTAGTTTTAGTGGCTCTTGGTTGTTTGTTTTTTTCTTTCTTAATGCCCCACCATCTGCACCATTTCAGTGGCATTACTCCTGCACCGCTCATTCTGAGTCCCCCCATACACAGCTGGTCACGACCAGGTTCATTCAACGCAGTCTTCAGTGGCTTGTTTATTGTAGTTTGTTACTTTTCAACCCTTCAGGTGTGTTGAAGAATATTAGATATAATGAAGGAGTGAAAAGTTGTAGTCTTGGTTTTGTTTTATTATTTGTGGTTTAATGTTTTTGTGTTATAATGACTACCAAGTTAAACCAATCTCTCAGTCAGAGAAGGCTACTCACTTGCGTAGCTTTCGTTGGTGATCCGGCTGGCTTCTTAGCGCAACTGCTGGGTAGAGAACTAGCAGCTGTACGCATCTCCGTGAGTGATGTTTTTGGAGTCAGGGATCCATGAATATGATACTAAGTATACACATATAGTGAATAGTTCAAATGACTCGCATCTGTCTCTTTTCTCTATGGCATATTTTTTCTTCTTGTGGTGAAGAAATGCTGGATGGGCCCCTGGTGTAATTGTTTTTTCAGGTTGTCGTCTGTTTATTGTGGGGTCATCTCTCAGTGGTTTTGGAACGCACACAAGTGATATGGACCTGTGTTTGCTTGTCACACAGATACAGGTTTGTGTGTTTTTTCTGTATTCTTGTGTGTGTGTCTGTGTGTGTGTTTGTGTGTGTGTGAAGATGGGTTTGTGCATGTTAATGAATCTGTGTGCATCATCGCATATGTTATGAATTATTACATATTTAGGTGAATGGGTATGCACTACATGAGTGTGAGCTTTCTGTTTTTGTTTCATTCTAATGGGTTTTTCTGGTGTTGAGCAATGTGAAAAGTGTTTTTATGAAAGAGGGGAGGGATGTCTACTGTCATAGCATGATTTTTAATTTACTCATGTACCATTTCCTCCTCTTCTTTTTTGTATTTTATTATTATTATTTTCAGAAGATTTATATCAGTTTGTTCTTTAACAGTTTTTGATAATCTGTATCATATGGTGTTTGATTTATTTTAAAATATTTGAATTGACAATGACATAGTAAAGCAGTGCATTCATTTTTTTTTCTGAAAATGTTTTCTTTTGTTATTATTCAAGTGCATTCCTTTATATCATTTCTTCTGCAGCAAATAGACCAGAAGTATGAAGCTGTGCACATACTGAATGCAATCCACAAGTCGCTGAAGGACTGCAGTGAGTCTTTTTGGGACTGCTTCTTTTGTATGCTGATTAGTTAATTGTTGGAAAGCACATGCTATCTGCACATTGAAATGTTTGGTTTAAAAGTACCGATAAACTTTGGAGACCATGATCTTCTTTTCTAGGTCTTATTCTTTTGTGAAATAGTCAGAGGTTTTAAAAACACAATGGGCAAGTGGAGAGTAGCTTAGTTTTAAAAGTGCTGCAAAACAGTAGCATGATATATTGTATGACTGGATGTATGTTGCTTTTGTGCGTGATATTATTTGCTATTTACTTATTTGCTGTATATATTCTCACGCCGTTTCTATGATGTTCACAGGGTATACTATAGACCATATCTCAGAAACCTGGCTGTAGAAATATCGGAGATCAAATGTATGCTATGATTCATCAGGAGAGAGTCATGAACAGGGTCTTTTTGCCAGCTAGACCTATAATTGTTCATTGGTGATATTATACAATGCATTTTTTTTTAAATTGATCATCTAATTTTATTGATTGATATCATTTATGTTACAGCATTCATAAAGTCCTCCCAGGTGATCAAGGCCAAAGTACCCATTCTGAAGTTCACTGACAGCATGAAGTGAGTACAGTTCTGTTGACCTCAGGGTTGAATAAAGCTTAAAACTATTGATATTTATAGAAATACTGAGGAGAACAGATTTACAAACAGAAACTTGTATTTTCTTGATAAAATGGTAGATATTTATGAAAACAAAAAGTACATAGTATGAAAAAAAAATGATTTCTCTTTGATACTTTGGAGGTATTTCCATGATACCATGGTAAAGTAGTAATATTTTGAGCTTTTATTTTGGCTTGAGAGTGACATAAAAAAAATTGCTGTACACTTGAAACCTGTGTCTGCAACACAATGTAAACTGTTAAATGTTGAAATTTCCTGATTCACAAAACAGTACCATTTTTAGCATAATTATAAATGGTATGTATGTACATTCAAAATCTTCCCTCAAAATTGCTCAGATGGATTTTTAAAGAAAAGGCGTAAGTAAAATAAGTATTAAACAGTTAAACTCTTTGAATGTTGCTGAAGGAAGAAAGAAGAAGAGAAGAACTTCCAAGGAAAGAGCTTCCAAGTAGGAAGGTGGCAGAATGGTTAAGATGCTCATCTGCCAGTACGGTGTCTGTGAGGGTTTGAGTTTGATTCCTGCCCTGGCCCCTTCTTCCAAGTGTGAGTGGAAAACTCAAAACTGAGCATCTGGGCATTCGGATGAGGTGATAAACTGAGGTCCCCTGTGCAGCATGCACTTGGCACATTGAAAAAGAACTCCTGGCAACATAAGTGTTGTCCTCTGGCAAAATCCTTTAAAAGAAATCCACTTGGATAGGCACACTGAACACAAATGTATATGCATGCGCTCAAGGCCTGACTAAGTGTGTTGGATTATGCTGCTGGTCATGCATCTGCCTAGCAGGTGTGGTGTAGCGTATATGGATTTGTCTGAATGCAGTGACGCCTCCTTGAGAAATTGAAACTGAAAAACCGAAAGAAGATAAATTTGTTGGTGCTTGTACTAGTTGTCAATACTTAATTGGCAGGAAAACATCTTCCAATACACTAATCAAGGCAGTATTTAACGGAACTGATATTTTTTCCTTTCTTCCTTTCTTTCTTTCTTTCTTTTTTGTTTGTTGTTGTTGACATATGTTTTTTTGGCAGCAGCATTCAGGGCTTTGGTATCTTTTTGTCGCATGTGTATTTTGTCTTGTTTCACTGTTCTGTAAACCTTGTCTCTTTGTAATGTGTTTTATGTTTCAGGAACATAGAATGTGATCTGAACATCAACAATGGAGTTGGAATTCGAAATACACATTTGTTGAAATACTATTGCCTGGGTATGTTTCAGTCGTATAACTGCAGTTCTGATCCATGGTTGATGGTTTTTAAGGTTTTTCAGTTGATTGATTGATATGGATACTTATATAGCGCCTATCCTTGGTCGCAGACCAAGCTCTAAATGTTTTACAAACACGGGATCATTTACACAACCGGCTACCTACCTGGGTAGAGCCGACTGATGGCTGCCATTGGGCGCTCATTCGTTTCCTGTGTCATTCAATCAGATTTCAGGTACGCACACATACATGCTCAGACAGACATGTAACATTTTACGTGTATGACCGTTTTGCTTATTTACCCTGCCATCTAGGCAGCCATACTCCGTTTTCAGGGGGGTGCATACAGGGTATGTTCTTGTTTCCATAACCCACCAAACGCTGACATGAATTTCAGGATCTTTAACGTGCGTATTTGATCTTCTGCGTGCGTATACACACGAAGGGTGTTCACGCACTGGCAGGTCTGCACATATGTTGACCTGGGAGATCGGAAAAATCTCCACCCTTTACCCACCAGGCGCCACCGAGATGACAGGGGCGTAAATGTCATGTAACTAGCTTTTCTGATATGCATTCTGTACTAAATATTATATCTGAAAACCTGTGTTCTAATATATGATCGGAATAGAAGTTTAAAAGTTGATACAGGGATGCAGCTTTGTTGAGTGTGTGTGCTGCAGTGCATGTATGCGTCTATATATAATGATTAATCTTCTTTAAAAAAAACAACTTGATTGGTCATCTCCTGAACTGTCTTCTCATTATTGCCTTTCATCTCTGTCATAAACATTACTCTATAGATTCTCCTGAATCGAGTCTTCTCATTACTGGCGTTTATCTTTATCTTAAACAGTACCTTTTATTCTGTTTTTTGTTTAGCCCATCTTTTAGGTTTCTTTGTTGTTTAGGTCTGACTTTTTTCTCTTTACATTACTTTTTCACTTTCACTTTTTGATCTCAGCTGGTTGAAAAGACACCAAGGTAGGTTGGGTTTATGTAGGTGATGAGAAATAGTGTTGCAGGACTATGCAGGAGATAAGCCAGAAGACAGTTAAAAAGAGAATCAGAATTGAATGATGTGACTCAGATATTTAGATGTTTTCACAGCAATTCTTTTGGCATTATCGTTAGTTTTCTTCAAATATGTTTGTGCATACCAGTGTATTTTTAACCAATATGAATTTTTGTATGTGTGACTCATTGTTGCATATAAGAGCGTTGTTACCTTTGAATCTGCACACTTGTGTGTGTTTTGTGTATGCGTTGCCAGTGTATACCTGTGCAGTGTGCCCAGGCATAGTTGATGAGGCTGACACAGGTGTGTCTGTTTTGCCAGCTGACAACCGGGTGGCCCCTCTCATGCTGTTCATCAAGTTCTGGGCCCGCTTCCACAACATCAATGATGCCCACAAGAGAACCATCTCCAGCTACTCCTTGGCTCTCATGCTGATACACTACCTGCAGGGTGAGTTGGTTCTGCTTGTTGGTTCTGTCCGTGCATCTGTAAGTTGTCAGCATGGAAAAAACAGGAACATCACATGGAAAAAAAATGAACTGTCATTAAAATTTTCTTCAGCATTGTCAGAGCAGGAGACGCTTCCAGCGGCTAACTAAGATTCCTTTTTTCACATTATGTATATATATACCTTGTGTTGCTTCCTGCTGATTGCTGCTGGAACTGGGATAATGTCCCAAACTGTTGGGAATGTCTGGTATTTTGTTTTATTATATCAAGAATTACAAATTTCCTTTTTGTTGTATAGTGCACCATTGAGTTGTAAGTGTGTTAGATTTGACTGATTTCTAGGAAAATTATTTTGTATGTATGATAGCATGCATGTACCTTTTCTTTCTTTCTGTCTTAAAAAAAAATGTTGTTGATAAATGTGTATTTGTAATAAGATACAGAGTGCCATGACTCCTTCACTGGCTGGCTGTGAAGTACTAGTTGTGTTACCGTCAACATGTTTTGTTTTTGTATGGTTTCTTATCCACCTACCTGCATTTCCTCAACAAATACAAATTGTGAGGCAACTGAAAGAATCCAAGAGAAGAATGACACACACGTGTGGAAGAATGAGGCCTTGCTGTTTCACTGATTCAAGCATAAGCATGAAGAGCCTGCTGTGTTGATCATGAAATCTGAGTATCACTGTCAAAGATGTGTCCATGAAATGACTACCGTAATATTTGACTGGATGACCATTTTTCTACCGTAATTTATTTTTTTCTGAGTGCATCTTTTAGAAATATTGTTATGATTTTTGTTTTTATTTCAGTGTGCAGTCCACCAGTATTGCCCTGTCTTCAGATGGAATTTCCAGTAAGTCAAGGAGCGTAGTGTGTCTTTAGTACAGCTGGATGTATACAACATGTGATGACTGTGTGGTTTATCTGTTAGTGTTGTTTCTCCCTGTTTCAGTTAGCTGATTAAAAAGAAGTTGAAACAACAGGTTGAACACATTTCTTTTGGTTTTGAACAACATTACAATTCATGGAAGCATACATTGGAGAGATGGAAAAATGAAAAAGATGTCATGCGTGAATTTAAAAAAAAAAAGTATTGCACGAATATCTTCTTATTCTCTGAATGCACTTTTAAAAATGTTCCTCTTGAAGGGTTTCAAGGCGTCTCTGTCTCTGGCACTGGGACAGATGTTTGGAGTTTGGATTCCAGTGACACACCATAGCCACCACTATGACAGAGACTTGTGTTGCTACCACCTACTTTACCACTTAAAATGTCTTCTGAACATTCAGCATGTTTTCCTGCTACATTTACCATTAACTTATTAGTCCTACAAAATATGAAAAAAAGTCTTTCCTTTTGTGGCTAACTTGTTGCTGCACTGATAATGTGTTTAGAAAGCAGGTACTGCTCTCTGTCCATCCCCTTTCTCTTCTCCTCGCTTGCTCTCTCTTTTTCCGATTGTGCACAAAAAAGTCCAAACATTGGGAAAACCATGTCAGATTGTCCTTGTATCAAGCAAACATTGGTTCGTGTGATTAAAGATATCAGAAATATAGGAATATAAAAATTATTTTCAGTTGGAAATAGAAAACACATCCTTTGCCTTCGTTTTGAAAGGAAGGTGGAAGTGTCATTTAGACATTTTTCTTTTGATCCTTTAGGATCGGTTTGGTTCCACTGTGGACCTTCGCAATCTGCGGTTGGATGAACCGTTGCACCACAAGCCCTCTCAGAACAGAGACAGTCTGGGCCAGCTGTTCCAAGGGTTTCTGGACTACTACACCTTCACCTTCAGGTAGATGTAGCACCTTTTCCTTCTGGTATGTGGTGTGGTGGCCTTATGGTAACACGTCCGCTTAGGAAGGGAAATGATCCGAGTGCACGGGTTTGAATCTCACTCTCCCTGGTACTTTCTTTCCCTCCCACTAGAACTTGAAAGGTGGTTTGGATGATAGCCATTAGGATGAGACAATAATAAGGTCCCGTGTGAAGCATGCGCTTAACGTACATAAAAGAACCCACAGCAACGAGGGTTGTCCTTGGCAAAATTCTGTAGAAAAATCCTCTTTGATAGAAAAAGAAACGCACTTGCAGGCAGAAAAAAGAAAAAGGGAGGTGGTGCTGCATTGTGGCAGTGTGCTCTCCCCAGGGGGAGTTGCCTGAAAAGTAATAAAACATGATACAGTACAATGTATGGTACCTTTCTCTTCAGGAACTGATTGGTTTTTTAACAATTGGGTATGCATAGTGCTTTTATCGACGAAGAAAGCTGCATTTAAAGTATGTATGGTGTGGAAAATGTTTGTTTTACATGTGGAAAGGATTTTTTTATTTCCAAGTTTGAACAACACTTTTCATTATGTGTTCACCTGCAAACAGGAATGATACTTTCACTTGTCCAATATAATGATTCAAAATCAATTACAGCTATTACTAAGGAAAACAAAGGTTTGTGAAAAGCTGCTGTATTGAGAACTTTTTTTTTTTCCCCAGACCTGAGTTTGAGGTGATCAGTATTCGTCGAGGCTGTGTGCTGGATAAAATGATGGTGCAGCGAAACAGCAAAGATCCTCACCAGTGGAAATGTCTCTGTGTGGAAGGTAAACATTGCACCTTTCTTTTCCGTCTTGGGACTAGGATGAGGATGGCAGTTTGAATATTAACAAAAAAAAAAAAAAAAAGAAAGATAAAAAAAAAAACACCACCACCACCAGAAAACCTGATGAGTGCTACATTTGAGTGGCAAGAACGATATATTACCATCCTGCAGGTCTTTACGGTTGGTGTTTCAAATCCTTGCAACCCCTGATTGGTTAAGTGTCAAGATTTTTCCAGATGATCAGATACGCACATTTAAGACCCTGTAGTTCTTGTCAACATTTGGCGCAATATGGAAGCAGAAACAGGTGCTTGTATCACCAAGGCACAAAATTCAAATGTCGCCAGTCTGTGCAGAAAAGCTTGAGCATTCAGTGGAGGTATTTAGATTTTGTCTTGCCCTTTTTTTTCAGACATAAAGTTTTCTTCATATCAGTTCTGTTTCCTTTCAAAGAACCTTTTTACTGTGACTTTTTGGTTAGGTCAGTTAAACACTGAGAGATGGAGCCTGATGGCTGGTGAAGATTGTTTGAACAGACTCTGCATGACAGACGTTTGTACTATTTTATCATTGTTCCCATTTCTTTTTCATTGTTTTATTAGTTTTCTGCATATCTTACATTGGGAAAGATCCTATTTTGAGTACTTTATGTGTTCTATTCATATTTTAGCACTGACTGTGTGTGTGTGAATATTAGTGAACAAATTATATAGTTTTGAAAATTTACATTGTTTTCATTGTTCTCCTAAATTGGTTGTGATCTGCTGATTTTACATGCCTGGCTTTTGTTGTTGGCTTTTGAGACATTATTTTATGTGTTAGAGAAGTATGCTCAGTAGTTTCTACACTGCAATTTGAGTTCTTTTACAGCTTAGCCTTTTGTGAAGGATTTGGCTCTAAAACTTGGAAGCAAAATTGCACTGGTTGTTGGTGCTGCAGCTTTGGGGGCGAGTTGGCCTTTGGGAAGTCATCCCAGTGCTGATGGTCCTAAAGTCATCTTGGCTAAGAGAGTAGGGATGTAACCTGGAAAAGACACTGTCCACTGGATTCAAATTCTGGACGGTCGGAACAGCAGCTGCCTCCTCTGCTGTTGTGATGGTCGCAGTCGACTATGACTAACTGTTATACTATCATATATTTTGTTTATATTTCAGAACCATTTGACTACTCAAACACAGCCAGGTCGGTGTTTGACCCAAACATTTTTGTGCGGGTGCAGCAGGTTTTTCGGCGCAGCGCCCAGGAGCTGAAGAAGGAGGGAGATGTGTTCTGCATCTTGCAGCAGCCATTTTAAGACGTTCATCAGACTGTTTTACAAAGGGGTGGGTTGGGATGTAAGATCTAGACTTCATACAGATCCTGGACATCAAGAAAGACAACACTACAGGACAGAAGAAGAGACAGTATTTGTGTCCGCTGTTGCGAAAACAACTGTTTGAAAATAAGATTGCAGTTTTTTTATACTTGGCATCTTTTAAATGGTTACTGACTGACAAGTTACAAACCAACAGGGCCATTCCATCTTTACCCTGAGAAATGTATGAGTCATCTTTCAAACCATAGAGATGTGAACATGAATGAATAACCAAAAACATAAATAAACAGCGTTGGATGAATACATTTGTCACATGCAAGACAGGTCTTGCAGACAACAGGACTGTGCATACATACCGGAGACACTGGCAAGATTTTGAGAATCTGTGTCATCTGGAAATAACACTGAATTGATTGTTACTGTGATGTTGATAAGCCAGTCTTTTTAAATTTTTTTTATTGGTACTCATACAGAAGCTATTGACATTGTGCCAACTATTTTGGTTATCATCTAATGCAGTTGTGACATTGCTATAAATTCGAAATTGTAGATCAGCATGTCTTAAACTGAGAATTATAGACTTGCCAAATTACTGGCCAAATTGTACACTATTGCTTTTGAGTAAATGCTGATGTACCATGTTTAGGGGTCATATGCTACTATTTAGTGATAATAATGATAAGAAAAATAATGTTAATTTTAGTATTATTATTCACTTTGACTCAGATGGCTCAAATAATGGCTGCAGGTTTTTTTTTATCTAACAAAAATCCTTTGGAAATCATGTGTATTTTGGTTTTGAAAATCAGCATCTGATCAGAGTTTCACTTCATTGAAAGCAGATGCATGAGAAGCGTTGTCACATAACTTTTATCTCAGTCACTTCTTTCATGTGCAAAGTGTTACCTGTGTCATTATAGTAAACTGCAATCCACTAGTGCTAATAATGTTTTGTCATACCTGTCAAATGATACAGTTTGCTTCTGTGAAAAAGGAAAAGCTTAAACTGAATTTTCAGTCACACAACTGTTCAAATATTCATCTTTGAAAAATTAAAATTGTGTGGTCAGAATTTAAAATTGAGTAACACAGCATGCAGATTCGTTTTTTAAGAGAAGCTGTTTGACATGAATGGTTTCCTGTGGCTATCGTGCTCATGTTCTCCACTTTTTCATTTCCTGCATAAAGTCCACTTAGCATTTTACCCTTTACCAATGGCCTCATCTGTGGTGACTTACATGACATTCATTAAAAATCAACACATTTGGGTAACCAACATTTCTGGCCTGGTCACACACAGCTTTGGAATCAGGATACAGGTTGAGGTGCTCTGAAATAATGGATCTAGTTGCAGTTTAAACCTCAGTGTGCCTTACAACAGAATAAGATACAGAAAGTTACCTGAAAGCTAATCCACGTAACTCATTTATGAATAGTTTTATTAGGGTTTTGCAGTCTCAGATTCTTAGCTCTGACCTATCCATTGCTATTCGTAACTAGCTTGTCAGTCAGATATTGACAGAAACTTCACAGGAATCTTGAGATTTCAAGAACCTTCCGTTAGTTGGATCAGTTGCATTCTCTGTGCCATTGGTGGTAAGTTGAGCCCAGTAAAGAAGTCTTTCCTTCATGACATCTTGAACTGTGTAAATCAAAATGTGTTCCATTGTTTTGTTTTTTTATGTCATGGTACAAGGCAGCTATTGGTCAGCTATGTTATCCATTACTTATCTTTTTTCTCTGTCTTTTTCTGCTATGTTATCCATTACTTGTCTTTTTTCTCTGTCTTTTTATACAATCTGAATGTGTTTGTGTTCATGTGTGTGTGTTGTACATGTGTGTGAGTGTGTGCATGAGTGAGTGCAGGCATGTATGTGTGTGTGTGTGTGTGTGTGTGTGCACATAAATGTTATTAGTCATCTGGGACAACTGCTCCAAAAGACTAAATATGCACATACATTTCTGAAACATACTGTAGCAGACAACATATCTTCTGTCTTATCATTCGACATACTATGTGGGCAGTTTGAATGAAAGTCTGTGTCAGCTGTTTGGGTTATTTTGTCTTTGTGTTGGTCTGTAAATATGTTTCTGTTGGTGGACTTGGCTTTTTTTCTTCTTTTTTTTCGTGGGCAGTTTGAATGAAAGTCTGTGGCTGCTGATCGGGCTAATTTGTGTTTGTGTTGGTCTTGAAATATGTTTATGTCAGTGAGCTTGGCTTTTTTCCTCCTCTTTGTGTGTGTGTGTGTGTGTGTCGTGTGTGTTTAAACTAATGTGAGATCGTAACAGGGGAAGCAGTTGATGGTTGATGTTGTTTGGTTTGGGAGAGAACAGGCAGTGAAATGACATCACCCAGCACCCAGCACCCAGCACTCTCCTGACAGTGCAGAATACCAAAATTTGTGTTTTTAGTTCATCTGTATCATAAAACACTTGGGGGCGTAAAAATATGTGAACAGTTTGCATGCAGAGGGCGATCCTTCAAGACCACGTAGTAAAGATAGATTCTTGAAAGCTCAGGCTATTTCATGACTTTATCCCTCAGACTTAGTCAATGCTTGTCTTTTTATTCTATTTAACTTTACTAGTTTAAAAGCAAAGCATAAAATGACAGGTTGGTTGTTATTTTGTATTTTGTCAATAATTGTCCATAATCACAATCATAAACTATAAAGTAACAGATTGGTTGTTACTTCTTTTTTGTCCTTAATTGTCCATAATCACAATATTAATTTAATGTGAAATATGAACTTTTTTTTTCAGCAATACAAGAACATGGCAGATACAAAGTAATTGTTCAATTGTTGCTTCTCATCTTGTCTTCAGTGGTGTTAATTTACTTCTGATCTGTATTTTGTTTGAAATAAGGGGAAATATCCTTATTCAAAAGATTTTCTTCTCACTTAAAACTACTGTATCACTTTAAAGCAGCTGCATTATGTTTTGAGACATCATGACATGGTGTGGCAGCATACAGTTATACTGTCATGCACAAAATTATCCACCCAAACAACTTTCACTTGGTTGGTCATTTGTCATGCCGGAACCCCCACCACCCTGCCTTCCCCCCCCTCTCCTCCCTCCCGAAAAAAAAAAAAAAAATCCCAAACAGCTACGCCAACCAGTGGTGGCAAGTTTGATGACCTCTTCACAATGTCTAACAGCAGTGCATACTTTAGAATCAAAATCAGAAAAGATGTTATGATGTCAGTAAAAGATGACACACTGTGTAATCCCCTGCTCCCCCCTCCCACACCCCACCACCACCCCACCCCTCCTCATGGATTTTGTTTCTGCTTTCACTTCGTCTCCCTGATGTAGTAAGAGGCAGATGCTGGTGGAAAGATCACTGGCTGCAGACTTTGTTGGAAATAGTTTTGTTCTGATTCACTGATGGTCTGACTTGTATTCGGTCTCTCAAAAGGCAGCCAGTAGCAGCAAGTGTGGTGTGAGCCTTTTCCAAGTTGTAACAGTAGTGTACACTGTGCAGTCCCTCTGTGATGGGCCACACAGTGCAACAGTCTTTGAGTGGACGGTAAGATTTTCTCTATGATTACTTTTTCAGTGAGGATACTTAAAGACAGTTAACCAATAACAGTTCTGTTTCCCCCTTGTATTTTTCTACAGGCTTTCCCCTCTTCTCCCTGAGTATGTATCAGGTAGAGGTTAGTGGAAAAAACCACTGCAGACTTTGCTGGAAATAGTTTAGTACTGATTTACTGACGATTTGAAATGTACTCCATCTCTCCATTGAAAACAGTATCATGAGGAAGAAAGTACTTCAATCTGTCATGTTGTTTTGTTTCAGGAGTAATGTTTTAGGTGATAACTTTGGTGAAAAGTTACCATTTTGTATTTACAGTAACTATTTTTAGTTAAATGTCTTCAGCATTTTATTGCTGTAATGTTGATGACAGCTGTTTTATTGGATTTTTTTTTTTTTTTTACTGTGAAGAATTCACCTGTGTGCTGAATTCCTGACTTTACCCACTATGACTAAGAATTCATAAATATGCAGAGTTTGAAAACTGATCCTTTTTAGGATGTCATTTAATTGCTTTGTGTGTGTGTGTGTGTGTGTGTGTGTGTGTGTGTGTGTGCAGGTGTCTAAAATCTGAGAGATTATGCAGTCTTGAAAGGTTATGGTACAGACATGATCAGGACATTGTTCAGTCAGTGAGGAATTCAGTAACTTGGTTTTTCTTAATAACTTGGTTACCTTCCTAGTTACATGGCACAATCAGAAGTGGTAATTTCTGTGCTGGTCACCTGGAAACAAAGGTAGGCCAAGGTCATGTTTGAGGCGTGCCTGTTGGCTGACCTGACCATTGTAATATTTCATGCAGTTTTGTTTTTATTTTTTGTACCCTTATGAGTCTTTGCATCACAGAACAGCAGAACTCATGGGGAAAAGAGGGGCAGAGAATGATGTGGGACAAACATGAATGCTTGGGGCTGTAGTCAGGGTGTTAAATACAGTTGATTGCACAGGATCTGGTTCATTGATGAAGTGGACATCAACAAGCCCTGTGTCATCAGAGGAAATGTGGAAACTACCAGAGTGTGATTGGTTTTCAAGTCAGCATAATGACCGTGCCCACAGAGCAGCTTTGGTTGGGTTTTTTTTATAATCCTGTTTTTCAGTGCTGTGGTCTGAGAGGGATGTAATGGAAATATTGATGATGCGGCTTGTGTGATGTGCAAGATGTTTTAAACAAGTGCTGTGTGCTGGAGGAGTGTGTCAGATTTGCTGAGTGTAATGTTTTAGTGAATTTCTCAGTGGTGATTTTTAGTTGGTATGCAAGGTGCACACGCTTTGATAATGACATTAAAGCGGAATCTTCTCTCGTGATTGATGGGACAGTGATTTCATTGATCGTATGTGATCAGATGGTGTGGTTTATAGAGTGGTTTTAATTCAAAGATCAATAAAGGAACGGTTATTTAAGAAGACAAACAAAGTGGTGTTTGAATGTTTATGCTGAATGGTGAGAGTTTTTTTATATTTTATACATACCTCAAAACTATCTGAAAACATGCAAACAAAAAATACATTGTTCTTAAAGACAGCTGATTTACCGGTACAACAAATAAACTGCTTTTGTCTTGGAAACGGCTCACTGGTACAACAAACAAGACATCCACAATTCTGAGCAAACTTTCCATTTGTAAAAAGGTTTAATTAATTCAGAATACATGTATGTTATTCCTTCAAGGGAACAAACCAGTACACGTCTGTAATTTTGAACTTGCACACACAAAAGGTTTCGGAATCTGGTGTGGGTGAGTGGTTATAGTTTTATCCAGTGCCTGGTAAGAGTTCTGAAGAAAAAAACAAGTAGGACACTTAAGTGGAAAAAAACATTGGTCACAATGGGCAGAACCATGTGTTTTACATGTTCAGTAACACACACATGCACACATGCACTCACACACTCACTCTGACATGCGCGCGCACACGCAAATACACACAACCTGACTCGTAAACACACACACATACAAAGACATGCAGGAGCAAACATACACATGCACGTTCACGCGTGCAAACACACACACGCACAGACGTTTGCCGTATGGATGGGAACTAACTGTTACTGACAACACTTAGATGAGAAAAAGAAATATGTTGAGTTAAACCAAACCCTTATGCAGACTGGACCTGATGATGACTTGACAATAGATGATCTAAATGAAGCAATAGCTAAATGCAAGAAAGAATCTGCCCCTGGCCCAGACAAAGTTCGCTACTCGGACATCAAGGAACTATCGGAAGAAGACAGAAGTAAACTTTTCAATCTATATCAAAACAGTTTCCACAATGGACATGTTCCGGAGGACTGGACACACAGCTTCTTAAAACCCATACAAAAACCAAGAAAGGGCTATCATCAGGTAAGCGGCTACCGGATCCTAACCATGCAAAACATCGCTGGAAAGCTCATGGAACGCATGATAGCCAGGAAACTTGCAAGGGATCTTGAACACAGGCACATTCTCCCTTCAAATCAAGGTGGTTACAGAACAGGCAAGTCCACATGGGAAAATGCAGCTGCTTTTGCATATGAGGTGTATGAAGGATTTCAAAGGAAAGAAGAAACACTAGCAGTAGCAATCGACCTTGAAGATGCCTACAATAAAGTCCAGTTTGCACACCTCATGGAGCTGCTACTAAGGTATGGAGTAGGTTTGACACTGACAAGATGGATAGCAGCAGCGCTTCAGGAAAGAACCGTCGTCCTACGCCTCGGAGATTGGATGTCTGCACCTTCTAAACTATCCATAGGACTGCCACAAGGGTCTCCGCTCTCTCCTGTCCTCTACAATGTCTACACGAAGGGCCTTGCAGACTTAAACAACAATGGAATAGCTCGGGTGCTTACTCTTGCGGATGATGGCCTGGTCTTCAAAACTTCGAAAGATGCTCAGGAAAGAACCAAAGCCGTCCAGAAACAACTAAACAATATTGCTCAATAGTGCAAAGACACAGGATCTTCCATCAATCCAGCGAAAGCCCAAACGTTGCTGTGCACCCTGAACAACAGAACCGCGAGCAAATCACCACCTTCTGTGTCATTCGATGGGATTCAGATCGAGAAAACTGAATGCCTACGCTACCTAGGAATACACTTCGACAGGATGCTGACCTTCAGAAAACATACGGAAAATACTGTTCTCAAATGCAAAAAAGGCCTTTCAGTCTTAAAGGCAATGGCAACCAAAGGTATTGAACAACGCCACCTCTTCCTGCTATACCAATCACTCGTCCTCAGTGTGATCGACTACGGACTTGGACTAACAACACCGTCTCAAAGCAACCTCTTAAAATTAGAGTTCAAAATGAAGCTATGAGGCTGATCCTTGGAACAACAAAAGACACGCCCACAGAAACCATGCGATACCTGCTTGACCTTCCTTCAGTGCAGGCCAGAAACAAGTTAGAACAGGTCAAGACCTACTTCAAAGCATTAGAAAACCCTCAAAACCAACTGCATGACGCAGTCAAACAACCAAAAGGCAGCCGTCTAGGACGAGGAGGATCATGGATGGGGCAAGCAGAAGACACAATCCAGCTAGTATGCCGACTACAAGACCTGAAAGAAACAAAAGAATGGGAGAAAACCCCCGAAAACCTCAACCATCTATTCAACATAGCCATTCCACCCACTCTAGGAAGACATTGTCAGGAATGGCCAGAGGGCAAAACTGATGCGGAAGTGAAGCTACTCATAGAAGAAAACAGTAAAGAAGAGGACATCATCATATACATAGATGGCTCAGTCACCAAAGACCAATCCGGTTGGGGATTCACTGCGAAACAAAATGGAAAAACAGTTAGGGAAGAGAATGCTGCCTACAAAGTCACAACCTCCAGCCTAACGATGGAAGTTGAAGCTGTGACACATGCCCTCCAGTGGCTATCGTCCATCCATACGCCCCGAAACCAACATGCCATGATTCTAACAGACTCAATGAACCTCATACAGAAAATTGAAAACGGAATGGGAAGCCCAGAGTGGCATAAGGCAATGCGCAACTTTCAGATAAAAAAACTCACATGGTCATACTGCCCGGGGCATGCAGGAGTTAAGGGAAATGAGCGAGCTGACAGACTTGCTGGTAACGCAACACCAACGAGCGGCCTACATCTAGGAAAATCGGAAATCCTCAGAAAAGTCAAAGAATATCAAAAAGAACAGGTACAAGGCCATCACACCATCGATCGCCTCAAAGAAATAAAAGCAGAGAGAGGGAGCGGCCGTAAGTCTAACATGAAAGGTAGAGCAGGATGCTTTGCAAATCAAACAAATATCGGCATAATTTCCAAACCAACATTGCGCAAATTTCTTCAAAACGGAACAGAGTCTCTGTGGGCTTTTCCAAATACAATAGACTGAGCAACACACTAGACGCCACGTTCTTGGCATCAGAGATCTTTTCCCATCCCTCTTGCGGCCAGTCAATGGCAGCCTCTGTGCGTGTGTGTATGTGTGTGTTTGTGTGTATGTGTGGGTCTGTGTTTTTGAGTGCGTTTGTGCATGCGTGAGAGTGTAAGTGTACACAAGTGTCAGGAGAGTTCTGTGCATGTGTGTGTGTGTGTGTGTGTGTGTGTGTGTGTGTGTGTGTGTGTGTGTGTGTGTGTGTGTGTGTTGTGTGTGTGAGGGGGAGGTGGGGGTGCAGGGAGGAGGTGAGGTAGAGGATGAGGTATGTGAGTGTATGCATGCCTACACTGTGGGAGCAACAGGATATTGGAACGTATATATTATATATATATCTTTGTATATATGTGTGTGGGGTTGGGGGTGGGAGATATGGGCGTGTGTGTGTGTGCTTGTACAAGTAAGCGTTCATCTGTGTGTGTGAGTGTGTGTGTGTGTGTGTGTGTGTGTGTGTGTGTGTGTGTGTGCCGTGGAAGCTGCGATACATAGACTAGAAATGAGTGTGTGGAGGAGGGGGTAGAGGAGGTGCAGGGAAATTTGTGGTGTGTGTGTGTGTGTGTGTGTGTGTGTGTGTGTGTGTGTGTGTTGGAGCTCATGTACGTTTATATGTATTTGACTGTGCTTTCATATCTGTGAAACTGCGTTTTTGGGGCATATCTGTTATGCATGTGTGGGTGTATGTGTGAATGTGTGTCTTCATGTTTTATATTTATTTGTTTATTTATCATCATTTTTGCCTTATTTATTTATTTATTATTATTATTTTATCATTATTTTCATTACTACTATCTTTAATTTTTTTTTATATCATAATTATTATTTATTTATTTATGTATGTACGCTTATCTATCTATCTATCTATCTATCTATCTATATATATATATATATATATATCTCTCTCTCTCTCTCTCTATATATATATATATATATATATTTTTTTTTTTCTCAAGGCCTGACTAAGCGCGTTGGGTTACGCTGCTGGTCAGGCATCTCCTTGGCAGATGTGGTGTAGCGTATATGGATTTGTCCCAACGCAGTGACGCCTCCTTGAGCTACTGAAACTGAAACTGAAACTGACAACAATGACGTGGGTTTTCTTGAATTTTCCCCCTTGAAATTCCACAGATACACAAGCTGCTGGCACCATTCTTAATTCCTTACAATTCCTCGCCACTCATCAAACACAAATACACTGACAGCACATTGAATAATCACACACAGACAGTCAAAAGTAACACAATTTACATAAAATGTCATACGTACAGATTTGTGTTTAACCTCGGCGATTTTTTGTTTGCTCTCTTTCCTCTCTGTCTCTCTGTGACGCCCCCCCCCCTCCCCACACGCACACTCCTCCCCCACCACACACACGCACACAGAGGCCACTGAGCTGAATGGGATATTACTATTGAGCTCGATGACAAGAGGCACGCGCGCGCACACACACACACACACACACACAATCGGCACAAACTGATGTGCGTGCGTGCAAGCAGGTATAAATGTTGAAAAAAATCATCATTATTATTCTTGTAACGGCCACAATCAACATACTGATTACTCTGCCGGGGATGCGTGGATGTAGAAATGCCTGGGACAGATAATTTGATTGAAGAGTGTAATCATGGGAATACCGCTCCATCTCGACGTTGTTTTTTGCGGCTTTTCAGTTTTGGCCCACACATGGGCTAACCGACCCCAGACATCCAAAGGGTGTGCCAGGCCTCCAAGACAAGCAAATATGAAATTAGTCTTCAAACAATCTCCGGAGAAAAAATAGTACCAGAATAAACATGCAATTAAAGCTTACTTCACAAAAATGAGGCTGTCAGTGGAGGCTTGCCGTTGCTTATTTTGTTTGGATGTGATGGCATGATAATATCTTATGGGCGTCAGTTTTAAGGGTATGATGCTGGGTGTTGATTCTGAAAATTAATGCACGGCCTTTTGTTTGTTTGTTTATGGTTGCTTGCTTATTGATAGCAACTCTTCTGACAGCGGAATCTCTTCAACCGTTTCAGGCTTTTCCGCCAGCGAGCACACTTTCCTTATGAATGTTCAATACAGCAATCAATCTCGGGCCGTGATAGTCTAGTGGTTAGGACCTCGCGTTGTGGCCGCGATAACCCAGGTTCGAATCCTGGTCACGGCATCTTTTTTTTTTAAAATTAAAATTTTTTTTTTATAATTATTTTTAAAAATTGTTTTCTGTTATTCCCTCCAGCCATTTACTTAAGAAACATAGTATACAGCTTTGAAAAAAACAATCATCAGATGAAGCGACAGGCAGACAAGACTGAGACTGTATTGAATGGCCCGGGAACACACTGACTCTGCGAAAAGATTAAGTTTATTCTTGTGTTTCACAATCAGGAAATACGTTCATTTCCTCAGTGACTGAAAATGATGACCAAACACTTGCAATTTTGAGAGAGAGAGAGAGAGAGAGAGAGAGAGAGAGAGAGCGGCAGACTCAGTCACCGGCTGGTCGGACAGACACAGACAGACAGACAGAGACAGAGGCAGACAGTGGATTGAAGTCAGTGAGTCGAATTGGGACATGATGTGACTTTAAAAAAAAAAATTACACAGAAAACGTTTTATGGGGAAAAAAAAAAAAAGCACTGCCGTGACCAGGATTCGAACCTGGGTTATCGCGGCCACAACGCGAGGTCCTAACCACTAGACTATCACGGCTCTGGTGGAAATGTGGCCGTGTACAGTTATCCGAACAACGTGTGTCAGTCGGATTTTGTTCTTATCTTTGCTTATTATCTGTTCAGTGTGTCACATAACTTATGTTGGAGCTTATTTCAGATTAGGAACTACTCCGAGAGAAGGCCGGAAAGTCCCTAAACACCGAACACTAAATTAAGGAAAAACAAGCACTCACACCCACAGTCAGGACAAAACACTGAATCAACAGAATGGTTCACTGCAGGAAAATTGTTTGTAATGCATGCCAGAACTAATAAGCGCAAATTCTCATTTTCTTTCAGAGTCGTTAACCCTTGGAATGCACTACCTCAATCAGTTAAATTTGCAAAATCTGTGAATGAGTTCAAGAACCTGATTCAGACAAACTTCCCCAGCTAGAAGAACTATTTTATGGCTATAATGAGTAGAAACCCCATTAGGCACGACCGACTTTCACAAAAACAATCAATACCAAAACCAAGAGGGGACAAATATTAGACCTCGCGGTCTAGGTGTAACAAGACACCGTCCCTACTACTACTACTACTACTATATGCTGAACTGCACGTGACACTTTTTTTCCCCCCCAATCACTCTGTTTCATTTGTATGTTAATATTTTGACAAACCTAGGATATGTTCTGCAAGGACTCATTCGAAGAGCGCGTTGGGTTATGCGAAGGTCAGGCTGTGCTGTGTAATATTATGTAAAGGGACAAATGGAGTCCAGACAGAGTGCTTCTGTGTAAGCCACGTTTATTCCGCCAAGTTCATATTAACCGGAGTTATTTCCCTTAGCTCGTCTCGATACACAAAGCACTACGAACGCATGCATCATACTACATGCTGCACTGTTTCATTTCCCCCAATGAGCCGCTAATGCCGTGTACTCTGAGTACCGGCGTCCGTTAGTGTACGCGTCAGTATAAGGATTTGTCCGTCCGTCCCGGCACGCATTCAGCGACTCCTTGAATCCAAACCGCTTCGAAACTCAAACAAAACAACAGCATTTGAAAATCAGTCTTGACACGAGTTCAGTGAAACCAGAGACGTTTTACAAAACGACGAAAAGTACACCACGAAAGCCACTATAGGACCGAGACATGAACCGAATACAGCGGATCCACTGAATCTGAGCATCCTGATGGACACTGGGTGCTTACTTCACTTGGTGGAAAAAGTTGTTTTCCAGCAGCACACAACGTTCGGTTCTACGAACACCCTTTTCCAAGCCGTCAGTAGTTGGTGATTATCAGGCTGAAAAAAAAAACTGTGACAAACAAACATGATGTTTCTCAGTTATCCAGCTATCTCAAACGACACACACACACACACACACACACACACACACACATGCACTGACACACACCATGCACACACACACGAAACTCAGTGAATACCAGTCCTTAGGGCTTGTTTTTTTGTGGGTTTTTTTTCACGGCATTCCGCATATTTTTCTTCACATTTTGATTTTTCACATCATCATACTTCGCAGTTTCATTTCTTCACATCGTGGGACTCCCCGACACGGATACTCGGAGTCACAACAAGTTCGGTTTGCAAGCTCGACAATCAGCCGACTGAACGAAATAGCCTGGTGTCTCACCTTCTCGATTAATGGGAACAAACCCTGATTAAGGCAAAAGCAGGGGTGTTATTTGGATAGCCTCCCATGCATGGACTTAAGCTGGACCTCCCGTTTAATTTATTTCCTTTCCTTCCCACCCCCACTCTCTCTACCCACAATACATACATGATATAAATACGCATGCACGCACGCACGCATGCACACAGACACACACACACGTGTGTATCTGTGTGTGTGTGTGTGTGTGTGTGTGTGTGTGAGAGAGAGAGAGAGAGAGAGAGAGAGAGA
This sequence comes from Babylonia areolata, assembly GCF_041734735.1. Taxonomy (NCBI): domain Eukaryota; kingdom Metazoa; phylum Mollusca; class Gastropoda; order Neogastropoda; family Buccinidae; genus Babylonia; species Babylonia areolata. The sequence continues at coordinate 52,319,078 of NC_134880.1, read as the reverse complement.
GAGAGAGAGAGAGAGAGAGAGAGAGAGAGAGAGAGAATGAATGAATGAATGTTTTATTGCATTCAGGCCATAGGCATCATTGCATTGGGATGCTGGGAAGGGGGACGTGCTGACAATAGCATTCCGTTGACATTCCTATGAATATTAGAAATTATCCAATACTCTGAAGTTGCATGTAACAACAACGATTTTGCACAGGATTGGTATAAATAGTCATCATTTTACTGAAATGGATTTTCATACGACATTTACTATCACACACGTAGTCTAGAAATGTTCTTCTTCATTGATTAGTTATCGCTTCTTGTCGGTCTGCGCTTAATTGAATGAAAAATATAGTTTTGCTACAGAACGAGATCTATGTTTATCTACTCCGTCCAGCAGAATGTTAATCTGAACATTGACATACAAACCAAGAAACCTTTTTCTAAGATCGACATACAAAGGGCATGCATATATAAAATGATATTCATCCTCATTCACACCTTTACAAAATGGGCAAAACCTTGCAACCGGATTTTCAGAGTATCTCTCATAGTTCTTATTTAGCGGCAAGACTCCAAGTTTTATTTGTGTCAAAGCGACTCTGAGGCAATAAATATCCAAATGTACAAAACAGAGTCCAGTTCTGAAACCATCTTGCATGGATGAATATATACAGCATATCTTTCCTTATCTCTGACAGATACCGACCATTCTTGCACATACATGTCAATCAGTCTCTGTTTGAAATGTAATATAAACATCTGCATATTATCAACTCCTTGATTCAACCACACATAACTGAATCCAGTTTTACACAAAATTTCTCTAATTCCTGTTACCCAACACCTTTTACCGTTCCCATCTAAGTTTACTAGCATAAGATACGCCTGTTTAGGTAATCTATCTAAATTCATTTCAGTCTAATAATATGAACCAATAATTTACGGATTTCATGTATGAGTTAACGTATAATGGGTATCTGCCTAATTCTGAGTATATTAGTATATTGGGTGTTTTGAGGGGAACCGAGAAATCTTTTGCAAGCTAATAAATGTACTTTTTCGATGCTATCTAAACGTTGCAGCCCCCAAATGAGAGAGAGAGAGAGAGAGAGAGAGAGAGAGAGAGAGAGAGAGAGCACTGAACACTGAAATGTTTAATGTCATTAGCTGTAAAGCTCTAGTGACATAGTACGTACTAATCAGAACAAAATGGTGCAAAGCAGATAAAATGGAACAGAAAGGAAAAAAAAACAGAACTGAAACAACATAAACTAATAAGAGATTTGCGACACTTTGTCATTAGCTTCGAGTACATGTGACAGGGGGGGGGGGGGGGGGGGGGGGGGGGGGGGGGGGGGGGGGTGTAATGTACCTTTTTTTCAGTTGTTCGTCTCAAAGGTTTGGACAGTACACAGAAAAACAAAGTACAGTATAAATCATATAACAAATATTTACGCATGTAACATCGACACACATATCAATACAAGCACATACTAAACGGTGAGCCGGAGAGAGAGAGAGAGAGAGAGAGAGAGAGAGAGAGAGAGAGAGAGAGAGAGAGAGAGAGAGAGAGAGAGAGAGTTAAAGCTACAGTTATGCCACAGAAAATCGGTTGTTGCTGTGTGTGACGAACATGATTATTTCTCTCTCTGTGTGTGTGTCTGTCTGTCTGTCTGTCTGTCTCTCCGTTTGTCTCTCCCCGTTCCGATGTCATTGCAGTAAGTATGGGTTTTGCACGACATCAGGACATCATTTATTCTTCAGTCGAAGCACATGTCAGCAGCGTCTCCAAAAGGCAATGTTTTATTTTATTTTATTTTTTATATATGACTGATTGTGTGTGTGTGTGTGTGTGTGTGTGTGTGTGTGTGTGTGTGTGTGTGTGTGTGTGTGTGTGTGTGTGTGTGTGTGTGTGTGTGTGTGTGTGTGTGTGTGTGTGTGTTAATAACGACAGATTTTTTTCTTCTAAAACCCAGCGAGCTACACGAACACTGTTTCTTGAATACAACGAGTTTTGCGTGGACATTGTACATTCTAAGATTTTTTTGCTTATCATCACTTCGTTTTTTTAATTTTCATTACTTTTTTTTTTACAGAAAAAATACATAAAAAATCTACTACTGGGGAGTAACACTCAACAACAAAACACCACCACCACCAATAATAGTAATGATAATAATCATGGTATTAATAATGATGATAACAATAACACTACTACTACTACTAACACAACAACAACTACTACTACTGCTGCTGCTGCTGCTACTACTACTACTCAGTGCTAATGATGATACAGATGTTTTGTGGAGGCGCCAACGTGTTGCGTACTGATCTCTAATCATAGCGGGCCTCTGCAACACCACATCTGCACGGGAAACAACAACAACAAAACAACCTAACACACACGCGCACGCGCGTTTACGCACACATACACACTAGCACACGCACCCACATGCACGTACACACACACACACAGAGTCGTGTGGGCGGAAGACAGAAGCCAATCATTGAGCTATCAGATGAACACGACCCAACAGGCCGTGCACGTGACATTATGAAACTGGGTCAGCCGCGGGGCGCGTGCATGGCCGATCGTCCAATCATGCAGGTCCGGCAGTTTACAGTGGAGGCCACAAAATATGCCTGCC
>NC_134880.1:52298943-52311443 GCF_041734735.1 Babylonia areolata | reverse complement strand
ATTCCCCCCTGCACCGTTCCATGAAGGATGGTCGTGGAGAGTACCTTCCCCCCTGCACCGTTCCATGAAGGATGGTCGTGGAGAGTACCTTCCCCCCCCCCACCCCCCTGCACCGTTCCATGAAGGATGGTCGTGGAGAGTACCTTCCCCCCTGCACCGTTCCATGGAAGATGGTCGTGGAGAGTACCTCCCCCCTGCACCGTTCCATGAAGGGTGGTCGTGGAGAGTACCTTCCCCCCTGCACCGTTCCATGGAGGATGGTCGTGGAGAGTACCTCCCCCCCCCCCTGCACCGTTCCATGAAGGATGGTCGTGGAGAGTACCTCCCCCCTGCACCGTTCCATGGAGGATGGCCGTGGAGAGTACCTTCCCCCCTGCACCGTTCCATGGAGGATGGTCGTGGAGAGTACCTCCCCCCTGCACTATTCCATGGAGGATGGTCGTGGAGAGTACCTCCCCCCCCCTGCACCGTTCCATGAAGGATGGTCGTGGAGAGTACCTTCCCCCCGGCACCGTTCCATGAAGGATGGTCGTGGAGAGTACCTCCCCCCTGCACCGTTCCATGAAGGATGGTCGTGGAGAGTACCCTCCCCCCCTGCACCGTTCCATGAAGGATGGTCGTCCCCCCTGCACCGTTCCATGAAGGATGGTCGTGGAGAGTACCTCCCCCCTGCACCGTTCCATGGAGGATGGTCGTCCCCCCTGCACCGTTCCATGGAGGATAGTCGTGGAGAGTACCCCCCCCCGCCCCCCTGCACCGTTCCATGGAGGATGGTCGTGGTGAGTACCCCCCCCCCCTGCACCGTTCCATGGAGGATGGTCGTGGAGAGTACCCCCCCCCCCCACCCCCCCTGCACCGTTCCATGAAGGATGGTCGTGGAGAGCCTGTCGGATCTTGTCAGGTAGCCACACCGGCTCATTTTCCTTTTTTGACTCACTTGTTTTAACCTGGTGTTCGGTTGTCTCTGTGTGTGTGTGTGTGTGTGTGTGTGCGTGTGTGTGTGGTAAACTTTAACATTGACATTTTCTCTGCAAATACTTTGTCAGTTGACACCAAATTAGGCATAAAAATAGGAAAAATTCAGTTCTTTCCAGTCGTCTTGGGATGGACACAAAAAAATAAAAAAAAGAAGCCTAATTATATGCAAACTGCATTTACTGTTATATTTATATTTTTTGTATTCTCTAAACTTGGCACTTTGACCTCTTATTCTGACACAACAACAAGAGGAGTCATTATTATCATTTTTTGTTCAAACAGGAACTTCTTTTGCTAAGCATGGAAGTTTTATTTATTTTGCAAACGTTTGGTGCAGATAGTAAAAAAGGGAAATTACTCTGTAATTAATGCTAGGGGACTTAATTTATCACAAGTGAGTCTTGAAGGCCTTGCCTCTCTTGTTTTCCTTTTTTTTTTTATAGTCACTGTGATCAGGAGGTCTTCAAACCCACCAACGTGCTGTGCTGTGCGATGTTTTTTTTCTTATTTCTTCATCAATGATATCGTCTTTGCAGGATATGCCAAGGAGTGTTCTGAGACATTTCATGTACCTGGACATACCTGTTTGTATGTCGTTCTGTCTGCCTGTCTGTCACGCACACACACACACACAAGTTTCAAGTTTTAATTATCCTTTCACTCCTACTGGAGTATGGAGGATTACTGCAAAATAATCTTTTCATGCCCAGAACAAACATTTCCAAATACACAACAATGTCACATTAAAGTTGATTAAACACAAATGTCTTTTAACTCCAAAAGTATAGCTGGGCAACATTTGCAAATCTAATCATCTTACTTACAGCTAAAATGACTTTTTTTTGCCTCTTTTGAGCATATTACAAAAATTAAAAACCGATTTTGGAGACAAATATTTTTTTAGGAACATATCTATTTCGTAACTGTTCTTAATTGGGACAGTTCATTATAAAAAGAAACTCATCCCCAATCACAGACATGTTACAAACCTTACAAAGCCGTAACTCTCGTGATATGCCTTTGTGTCTCCCTGTTTCTATTTCCAGCTCATGATTACTACTTCGAAATCTGAAGAAGCTGATAACGTAATTATCAGGCATTTGACATATTTTTCTCTACCAAATCCACTTTTGAAATTTCGATAAAACAAACATTTACTACTCGCCTATAGAGCATATCTCCATAGATTTTGAAAACTATCTCTCAAAGCAATGTTGACATTCTTGCAGAAAGATTCCCTCTCCAAGAAGAATTGAACATCCCAAACAGCCATACCCTGCTTCTATTAAAATTTGTCTGATACAACTCATCCATTTTGAAGAATAAATACCATTTCGATATAGGTAAAGTAATATCAAATATATTTTCCCAAAATATTTTTCTGTGTTTGATATCACTAAGCTTTCTCTCTGTCTCTCTCTCACACACACACACACAAACACGCATACACACACACACACGCAACACACACACACACACACGCACACACACACACACACAGAGGGAGCTCTGATACATATACATATATCACCGATAACCATCAATACGAACTGATCTGCTCACTGACATATCGCTCTGGTCCGTCGCTGTCTACTGCCCCATAACCAGATCTGTGTTCACGTTTTATGCGTATTGAACTGAACTGTAGGCAATGACATTTCAGTCACACGCGTCTATTGACAGCCTGTTTTCTCCCCCCCCCCCCCCCCCCCCCAACATTCATCATGACGTTGTGACGTATCATGTTTCTTTGACGTCAGTGACACGCGAGATGTTTAGGTCATTGTGTTCGGAACGGTGTTCGTTCTTTAGTTTAACGTCTTTTCACTGTAAGTGATATTAAACGAGGGAAGGTAAAAAAATCGAGTGGGAGGAGGGGGAGGGGCGGGGGGGGGGGGGGGGGGGGGGGATATTACTGTGTACGCATACGAGTATGTGAAAGTGTGTGTGTGTGTGTGTGTGTGTGTGTGAAAATTACTGATTTAAGTTTTGTTTAAAAGATAAACAAAAAAAAAACAACCCCAAAACATAACAATATAACATGTGTGTGTCGGAACGGTGTGTGTGTGTGTGTGTGTGTGTGTGTGTGTGTGTGTGTGTGTGTGTGTGTGTGTGTGTGTGTGTGTGTGTGTAACTTTAGAGCTATCGGTTCCTGTAAAGTTTTGCCGTGAGATTATTGGTGACTACGTGTGATGATAAAGGGCTTTTGTGTGGTTTCTGAGTGAGTGTGTGCTGTGTGTGTGTGTGTGTGTGTGGGGGGGAGGGGGTGTTTTGGTAGTACGTGGTTGTGTGTCGTATTTCTGCTTGTGATCGTGGGTGGGTGAATGCGTGTGTGCGTGCTGTGTGTATTTGTGTCTTTGTGAGTGAGCGTGTTCGTCTCTCTGTGTGTGTGTGTGTGTGTGTGGACACGCTTGCATTGCTCATTTGCGCAATCGCGCGTATTTGTATGTGCGCGCGCGTGTGTATAGGCGTTTATTTTAGGATGAAGGTGAGAGAGAGAGGGAGAGAGAGACAGAGACAGAGACAGAGACAGAGAAAGATCGCCTTCCGTCGTCGGATCAAAAGCAGAGATCGAGGTACGACTTGTGTATGCAAATCGATACCAGAAATCTGTCAGCTACATGGAGGAGAGGGTGGGCTGAGTGGATATAATATGACAGAAAAAAATGGGAGAGAAGGGTTTTGGGTGTCGTCCGTCTGTGTTGATGCTGGGTCATTACAGCGTCGAACAGATCCCAGCCCCCCACCCCCTCCCGCCCTTCCCTCCTCCCCCTTCGCCCCCTTAACCCCCTTCGTCTCCTTTTCTCCCCCACCCCCCACAACCCCTACTACTTCTTCAACAACAAACCCTACTTAACATTAACAGTGTAAGGAGTTCAGGACCGAAACAATTGACTGGGGAGGGGGTGGGAGTGGGGGTGGGGGGGGCTTCTTCTCTGAAGACCTTGTATTGTACTGTCCAGCTCTCCCTACTAGAGTTTCTTATCACTTCCCGCTTTTTCCCTCCCCCAGTTCCCTCCCCCTATCGTGCCCCCCCCCCCCGCCCCCCACGCCCCCACTCCTCTGCTCCCCGCCCACCTCCCATCCCCAGAAGGACTGGGGGTGACTGACGGACCCCTGTGTGCATTGCACGATGCCTTAACTCACTCAGTACGGCCAGTCCTCTCTTCTCCTCTACACAGACCCCTCGGATATCCAGTGGGTGTCTGAATGACCCAACCTTTAGCTTCCGTCGTCAGAATTGTGGTATTCTTTGTCAACATTCACCTCTTCAGTATAAGAGCCTTCCGCTTGCAATATTTTGATGATGGTAATTGGGGTGAAACGCTGTTAACGTCGTCTCTTTCGCCGTTCGTATGGAGAGAGTTAATGTGGGTGGTGATTTCCTGTTTGTTCAATCGATACAACTGCTAAAGGTGGAGTAATGGCCTAGAGGTAACGCGTCCGCCTAGGAAAGCAAGAAAATCTGAGCGCGCTGGTTCGAATCACGGCTCAGCCGCCGATATTTTCTTCCCCTCCACTAAACCTTGAGTGGTGATCAGGGCGCTAGTCATTCGGATGAGACGATAAACCGAGGTCCCGTGTGCAGCATGCGTACGTAAAAGAACCCACGGGCAACAAAAGGGTTGTTCCTGGCAAAATTCTGAAGAAAAATCAGCTTTGATACGAAAAACAAATAAAACTGCACGCAGGAAAAAATACCAAAAAAAAAAAAAGGGTGACGCTGTAGTATAGCGACGCGCTATCCCTGGGGAGAGCAGCCCGAATTTCACACAGGGAAATACAAATACAAATACAAAGTCTTCGTCGCATCTTGTTCTCTGTTTCTCTACCTTTTTTTTTTCTCTCTCTCTCTCTGTCTTTCTGTCTCTGTCTCTACTCCCACCTCCTCTTTATCAAGGTCTGGATGAGAAAATGAAAAAAAAAAGGCATTGTCTTGCTTACTAACCCTCGGGAAATAAAACTGATTCATTTCAATTCAATTCAATTCTCTCTTTCTCTCTGTCTCTGTCTCTCTCTGTGTCTCTCCTTGCCTCTGTCTCTGTCTCCCTGTCTGTTTCTTTACCTGTCTCTATGTCTCATGCCTGTTTATCCATGCGTCTGTCTGTCCACGTCTTGCTGTTTATCTGTCACTCTCGCTGATTCATTTTTGTTTGTTTGTCCGTCTGTTTGTCTCTCCCTCTCTCTTTCCCCTGTTTGTCTTAATGTCTGTTTGTCTGTCTGTCTCTCTTTGTCTGTATCCCCTATCCCTCCCTCTCTGACTCTCTGAGTTTCTTTTGTGGAATTTCTCAGAGAGAGATAGAGAGAGGGGGTGGGGGATTGAGGAGAGAGAGAGAGAGAACACACACACACACACACACACACACACACACACACACACACACACACACACACACACACACAAAGAGAGAGAGAGAGAACTCAGATGATTTAGAACTCAGATGATTTAATGCACTAGGCCATATGCCCATGTTATAGGGATGAGGACAAAAAACAAAAACAAACAAACAAACAAACAACCCCCCCCCCCCCCCCACAAAAAACAAAACAAAAAGAAAAACAAACAAACAAAACCCAACAACAACAGCAAAAATGCAGTAAAACAAACGCCAAAATCAAGTAAACAACATTGAATACATATCAGTACACATACAAACAATAGTACAGACATACACATACACAACAGTGCGACTGATAATTGTTCGGCTAAGGAGGTATTTAAGTTTAGGTATTTAAGTTTAAGCACGTTTTAACTCTTAATGATTTGATAAGTTAACACTTTCTCAAAATCCGAATGCCTCTTGTTTAAAGCCTCAAAAATATACCATGCAACAACTTCACAGTGTTTGTCACTGGCCATCAAAATGTCATGCCTGCATAGGTCTATTGACAAGGGGGTGATAGGGTTAATTCTTATGTCACCACAAGTACCATACCACACTCTGCTTAATCCATCAAAACAAAACGAAACATGCAAACAAAGATAAACAAAACAGCCTTTCTCGAAATACAGCATCCTTACAATAGGGAAGCAACAAACATTAAAAAAAGAAACAAAAACAAAAACAAAAAAAAGGACAAAAACACCATTACTCGACCATCCATTATATTAACGATACTGTTCAATGTCTACCATATTATTTGGCTTACAGTCTGAACATAAGATAGTAGACATTATACATTGTTATCGCCCTCATTAACTCTGCTGCATTGTTCTGAATAGTAAAACTACATCTTATTCTTTGTGCTACTACCAGAGACAGAGAACGAACGAACGAACGAAAAATTATTTTTCCAGGGTATTGAGATAAGCATAATGACAAGAATGCCTTTTTTCTACCCAGCCCTGGGGTACAAAATTAAAGAAATGAATTAAAAAGAAAGAAAAAGAAATGCACAAGAATAAATAGAGAACATTCATATCAGACGAGAGCAAAAGACAGAGGGAGGGTGGGGGCGTTGGGGGGGGTGGGGGGTGGGGGCGACAGGGGGGGGGGGAGTAAAGAAGAAAAGATGAAATGAGAGTGAGAGAGAAAGAGACAGACAGACAGACAGACAGAAAGACAGACAAACAGACAGACGGACAGACAGACAGACTGATAGATCGACAGGAGAGAGAGAGAGAGAGAGAGAGAGAGAGAGAGAGAGAGAGAGCGGGGGGGGGGGGGGGGGTCAAAAGTTATAACCACTTCACAAACCAATAACCAAGCGAAGTCTCTCCATTTATCACTCTCCCTTTTTCTCTCTCCCCAACCACCCCTACCTCCCCCCTCATCCGCCTCCCCCCCCCACGCCCCCCGAACCGCCCTCCCCCCCGACCGCCCCCCAACACACATCAGTCCCTCATCCTCTTTGTGAAGGGTGAGAACAAACGAATCTTGTTGTTGACCTACGCAGTTCCGACCCCCTGATCATAAAGGAAAACACCCAGCCCCCTCTTCATGATCATGGTCTGTTCATGTCGGCACCCGCTGTCTGCACGGTAGAAAAGAGTGCATGGTATGTTCTGCAGGTTGCACCACGTGATGCAAATCTATGCACTCACTCACTCACTCACAAACACAGACAGAGAGACAGACACACACATACACACACATACACACACGCACGCTTGCACACCGCCACAGACACAGACATAGACACACCAAAAACAAAAACAAAACAAACAACACCCCAAACAAACAACAACAACAACAACAACAACAAACAAACACACGCATCTATCCATCCATCCACCCACCCACCTATCTGTCTATCTATCTATCTATATCGACATATGAAGCCAGAGGACGAAAATCTGAAGGATAATTTCAGAATAAAAGTTCGATAAATCTTCTTATAGTCCATACTGACATGAGTGACAACTGTCACTGAAATGACATTCTTTTAAACTTAAATGACTGGACTGTAAACAAATATCTTTAGAAACACTAACGTGTGTATATAAAGAGACAACAACCAGCATGAATATACTACAGATAGTTAGCTCTTAAATCACCGCGACTTGCATGAATTAATTATGAATACCCCCCCCCTCCACCCCCCAATCACCAGCTTATATGAACACATTTCGGATAGATAACTCTTAAATCACCAACAGATTATGAATAAACAACTCCAATATCATCAGCTTGTATCATCACCATAGACAAATAACTTTTAAATCACCAACATTCATGAACAGTTAATGCGGATGAATATCTCTAAATCACAAATTTGTAGGTTTAGAGTCATGTAAATATAAAAAAAATTAATAACTCTTAAAATCGCCAACTTGTATGTACGAACAGACTATAAATAGCCGAAATGAGCCACTGAAGCAGCCAAGGTATAATGCTATTAGTGTAAGTAGTTAAGAGAAGAAGACAGTGGCTGGCTGCCAACCAACCTAGACACCGCCACAACAGGAGTATAGTGCGGGCTTTGGCAGTCTTTGACGAACGGTTAGAGAGAGAGAGAGAGAGTTGGGGTGGGCGGGGTGGTGGTAGTGGTCTAGAACTTTCCTGCTGCGATCTCTGTTTGAGGGTTCTAATCCATAGGTACAGAAGTACCAGACTCAAAGGAACCGAACACACGCACACACACACACACACACACACACACACACACACACACACATGTACACACACTGACAGACAGGCACACACACAGACACACACAGACACATACACACACGCGTACACACACTCACAGACACACAGACAGCTACACACACACACACTGACAGACAGCTACACACACACACTGACAGACAGACAACACACACACACACACACACACACACACACACAAACACGCACGCACGCACCACGCACGCATGGTCAGTTCAAGTGCAAGCGAAAAACAAATGACAAAAAAACAAAAACAAAAAAAACCCAACCAAACAAACAACAAACAAAAAAACAGTGAAACTCATTCCTGACCCAAAGATCTGCTTTCGGACCAGAATGGACGGAAACAGTGCCAAATTCACAAGCTGATCTTGGATCGTATTTCATCACCATGTGGTCGTCGTCATCAACATCATCACTATCATCGTCATCGTCACCATCAGTCCGATGAACAACAGGGTTGGGTCACAACTCAGCACGCAGTACTACTCTTGTGACACAGTGCTGTCCGCCTAAAAACTTCAACGAAAATAATTATACATCGCAGGTCATCTTTGAGAATCATTTGAACGTTGTCGTTTATTTCGTTGTTGTCGTTGTTGCTGTTATTGTTGTTGTTGGTGGTGGTGCTTTATTCCCATCGCGCACAGTGTACACAAGGACTGGGTATTTCCACACTCCCGTGAAAAATCCTTCTTTGTGGACCATTCCAATGGGTGAACTTTTCGAAACGACGTTGCAGGTGGACATGGAACATTGATGCAACGAACGAAACGGTGTACATTCCTCGCGCATTGAAATCAGCAATGAGTACAGTTTAAAAGTCACTTTGAAATAAGCCATGTTTAAACATTAAAACTTTCCGTTGAACTGGATCTTAACAACAATGAAGAGCACGTGTTGTATGTCTATGTATGTACATGTGTCGGTACTGAGAACTCTTACAATCATAGAAGAAACAACGTGAGAGAGAAAAAAAAAAAAGAAAAAAAAAAGAAGAAGAAGAAAAAAAGTTTAAACTGATAGCTGAATGGTATAAACAATGTTGGATAGCAGGTGTCACTGCTGCTACTGCTACTACTACTACTACTACTACTACTACTGTTGATGATATTAATATAACGCTGGTTCTTTGGCAGAGATAAATCAAAGCGCTTACACGTTAGTCATTCTCACGCATGCTTCATTAACTCACTCAGTACGGCCAGTCCTCTCTTCTCCTCTACACAGACCCCTCGGATGTCCAGTGGGTGTCTCAATGACCCAACCTTTAGCTTCCGTCGTCAAAATTGTGGTATTCTTTGTCAACATTCACGTCTTCAGTATAAGAGCTTTCCGCTTGCAATATTTTGATGATGATAATTGGGGTGAAACGCTGTGAACGTCGTATCTTTCGCCGTTCGTATGGAGAGAGTTAACTCTAAATGACAAAGATGACAAACGAAACATAAATCATACTGCATGCAAATAGAAAGGTGGAGAAACTGCAGGCCAGGAAGAGGCAGGCGGAGGGGGAGAGCTATTCTGGGTAGAGGTAGGTTTTAGGGCCAGACTTTAACTCTCTCCATACGAACGGCGAAAGAGACGACGTTAACAGCGTTTCACCCCAATTACCATCATCAAAATATTGCAAGCGAAAGGCTCTTATACTGAAGAGGTGAATGTTGACAAACAATACCACAATTCTGACGACGGAAGCTAAAGGTTGGGTCATTGAGACACCCACTGGACATCCGAGGGGTCTGTGTAGAGGAGAAGAGAGGGCTGACCGTACTGAGTGAGTTAAAAAACTGAGTGCAGAGATCTGACGAAGCGAAAGTGGGACCTTAGTCCAATTGCAAGGTCCAGAGACAGAAAAAAGAACGGCGGCCGACTGTGGAGTGTATAAATGTGTCTGTCTGTCTCTTTCCATGTGTCTATCTCTCTTTGCGTCCATCTGTCTGTCTCTTTCCATGTGTCTATCTCTCTTTGCGTCCATCTGTCTGTCTCTTTCCATGTGTCTATCTCTCTTTGCGTCCATCTGTCTGTCTCTTTCCATGTGTCTATCTCTCTGCGTCCATCTGTCTGTTTGTCTTTCTTTCTCTTTCCGTGTCTATCTCTCTTTGCGTCCATTTGTTTGTCTTTCTCTTTCTTGTTCTTTTTCCTCTCCACAAAACTAACTGGTAAGTGATATTTTTTTTTTTTAAGAGAGGAAGGTGGCAAAATGGTTAAGACGCTCAACTGCCAATACAGAGAGTCCGTGAAGGTGTGGGATCGAATCCCGCTCTAGCCCTTTCTCCCAAGTGTGACTGGAAAATTAAACTGAGCGTCTAGTCCTTCAGATGAGACGAAAACTCGAGGTCCGGTGTGCAGCACGCACTTGGTGCACTGTAAAAGAACCCATGGCAACAACAACAACAGTGTTGTTATCTGGCAAAATTCTATGGAAAAACTCTGCTTTTGACAGGTACACAAACAGAATGCATGCACTCAAGGCCTGACTAAACGTGTTGGGTTATAGCTGCTGCTCAGGCATCTGGCTATAATAATAATAATAATAACAATGGATACTTATATAGCACACTATCCAGAAATCTGCTCTAGGTGCTTTACAAAAACGCTTTTGTTAACATAAAACATTATATCTATGTTACATACACACACCAAAATGTGACTACACACACACACACACACACACACACACACACACACGCACGCACACACACACACATACACACACACACTGCATACATACATTTTAACATACATGTGTATCTAACAGCTACCCTAACACATATGCACACATAGGCAGGCACAAACTTACATAAACACACGCACACACAATACACATTCATATACATGCATGTAGTTATGTACACATACATATGTATACACACATAGTCAAGCACAGCTAACGCAAAGGAAGTGGACCTGCCACAATTGAACTTATTGCTGAGGGAAAAGGTGAGTTTTGAGACGAGATTTAAAAGATGCGAGGGAATCAGAATGACGGAGGTTATCAGGGAGCTTGTTCCACGTCTTACGTGGTGTGGCATATATAGATTTTGTCCGAACGCAATGATGCCTCCTTGGGTAATTGAAACTGAAACTGAAACTGAAACTCCACACAGTAACGAAACAGACACCAACAGTGGAGTGATGGCCTAGAGGTAACGCGTCCGCATGGGAAACAAGAGAATCTGACCGTGCTGGTTCGAATCACGGCTCAGCCGCCGATATTTTCTCCCCCTCCACTAGACCTTGAGTGGTGGTCTGGACGCTAGTCATTCGGATGAGAGGATAAACCGAGGTCCCGTGTGCAGCATGCACTTAGCGCACGAAAAAGAACCCACGGCAACAAAAGGTTTGTTCCTGGCAAAATTCTGTAGAAAAAAATCCACTTCGATAGGAAAAACAAATAAAACTGCATACAGGAAAAAATACAACAACAACAAGAAGAAAAAAAAGGGTGGCACTGTAGTGTAGCGACGCGCTCTCCCTGGGGAGAGCAGCCCGAATGATAAAAAGAAATACAAAATACAAAATACAAAAACAAGACCATCTATGCCACGCAACCTGAACCCCCCCAAAAAAAACACACAACAAAAACCAAAACAAACCAAAAAAAAACCCCACCAACAACAACAAAAAAACCACCACCAACAACAAAAAACCCAAACCAAACCAAAACAAAACAAACAAAAAACAAAGTCGCCTTCACATAAAGGACCCAGTGACTGACTTGAGGTGAACCCGCGTGCGTATGCATATGTATTAATTGTTTGTTTCAAACAATCGACTGACCGCATGATACACTACACGGACAGCACGCTACAGTCAGGACCCTAATCGGCTCTTGGTAATGTAGGTTCTGTTGGCTAATCCTCACGGATACCTGAGAGATATAAGTTCCCAGCCTGTCAGTCAATGTTAACGTCACTGCTCAGAAGGTGTTTTCATGCGCCTGTTGCTTCGCTGCTGTGTTTTCCACAGTTTCCTTTCGTTTTTTTTTTTTCTCTTTTATTCTTTTCTTTACTTTGTCTCTGTCTCTATCTCTGTCCCCCTCTCTCTGTCTCTCTGTGTCTCTCTTTGTCCCTCTATGACTGTCTGTCTCTCTGTCTCTGTCTCTGTCTCTCTCTTTCGTTTTCGCACATCCAGTTCAAGACTGTTTTTGTTTATTTTCATGCACACGGACGCAAGCACAAATATGCACACAGACAGAGACACACACACACACACAGACACACTCACAGACAAACACACACACACACACACACACACACGCACGCGCGCGCGCGCGCGCACACACACACACACACACGCACACACACACAGACACCAATCACCCTCCTCCCCAAACCCCCCGCCTACCCCCCCCCCCCCCTGTCCCCCCCAACACACACTAACATACATTATCAACACCTATACAGT
>NC_134880.1:52291443-52293943 GCF_041734735.1 Babylonia areolata | reverse complement strand
TGTCTGTCTGTCTCTCTGTCTCTGTCTGTCTGTCTCTCTTTATGTCTGTCTCTGTCTGTCTGTCTCTCTGTGTCTGTCTGTCTGTCTCTCTGTCTCTGTCTGTCTGTCTCTCTTTATGTCTGTCTCTGTCTGTCTGTCTCCCTATGTCTGTCTGTCTGTCTCTCTGTGTCTGTCTGTCTCTCTTTATGTCTGTCTCTGTCTGTCTGTCTCTCTGTGTCTGTCTGTCTGTCTCTCTGTCTCTGTCTGTCTGTCTCTCTTTATGTCTGTCTCTGTCTGTCTGTCTCCCTATGTCTGTCTGTCTGTCTCTCTGTGTCTGTCTGTCTGTCTTTATGTCTGTCTCTGTCTGTCTGTCTCTCTGTCTCTGTCTGTCTGTCTCTCTGTGTCTGTCTGTATGTCTGTCTGTCTCTCTTTATGTCTCTCTCTGTCTGTCTGTCTCCCTATGTCTGTCTGTCTCTCTTTATGTCTGTCTCTGTCTGTCTGTCTCCCTATGTCTGTCTGTCTGTCTCTCTGTGTCTGTCTGTCTGTCTTTATGTCTGTCTCTGTCTGTCTGTCTCTCTGTGTCTGTCTGTATGTCTGTCTGTCTCTCTTTATGTCTGTCTCTGTCTGTCTGTCTCCCTATGTCTGTCTGTCTCTCTTTATGTCTGTCTCTGTCTGTCTGTCTGTCTCTCTGTGTCTGTCTCTCTTTATGTCTGTCTCTGTCTGTCTGTCTCTCTGTCTCTGTCTGTCTGTCTCTCTGTGTCTGTCTGTCTGTCTGTCTGTCTCTCTTTATGTCTGTCTCTGTCTGTCTGTCTCTCTGTGTCTGTCTGTCTGTCTGTGTCTGTCTGTCTGTCTCTGTCTGTCTGTCTGTCTCTCTTTATGTATGTCTCTCTCTCTGTCTCTGTCTCTCTCTTTGTGTCACTGTTAATGTCTCTTATCTCTGTGTCTGTCTGTCTGTCTGTCTGTCTGTCTGTCTCTGTCTGTCTGTGTCTCTCTCCCTGTCTCGGCTTCTCTGTTTCTGTCTGTCTCTGTCTGTCCCCCCTCTCTCTCCCCCCCCCCTCTCTCTGTGTCTCTGCCTGTCTGTCTGTCTCTGTCTGTCTCTCTGTGTCTGTCTGTCTGTCTGTCTCTCTGTCTCTGTCTGTCTTTATGTCTGTCTCTCTCTCTGTCTCTCTCTTTGTGTCACTGTTAATGTCTCTTATCTCTGTGTCTGTCTGTCTGTCTCTGTCTGTCTGTCTGTATCTCTCTCCCTGTCTCGGTTTCTCTGTTTCTGTCTGTCTCTGTCTCTGTCTGTCCGTCTCCCCCCCTCTCTCTCTCTGTGAGGGCGAGGGGGGGGGGCGGGGGGAGAGGGGGTGGTGAGGGGGTGGGGAGGTGGATGGTGGATTCGTTGTGAGCGGCATCAGGGGGCAGAAGACACAGAATATAGGGACAGACGAAAAGAAAAGACGATCCAACATCTGATGTATCGGGTGTGGTGGCGTGGATGGATGAATACAAATCATTACTGTACATGTATACGTTTTGCTGGAAACATTACACAGACATCGGAGTCACACAAGTTTGAGGAAAGTATGGTGATTGTGTTGTGTTGTGTTGTGTTGTGCTGTGTTGTGTTGTGTTGTGTTGTATTGTGTTGTGTTGTGTTGAGGTCTCAAGGCCTGACTAAGCGCGTTGGGTTACGCTGCTGGTCAGGCATCTGCTTGGCAGATGTGGCGTAGCGTATATGGATTTGACCGAACGCAGTGACGCCTCCTTGAGTAACTGAAGTGAACTGAACTGTGTTGTGTTGTATAGTATTTACCATACCATATCTTATCGTATCGAATTGCACTGTATTATATCGCATTGTGTTGCATTCTCTTGTTTTGCGTATCGTATGGTATCGTATGGTATCGCATCGTATCGTATGGTATGGTATCGTATGGTATCGTATGGTATCGCATCGTATCGTATCGTATGGTATCGTATGGTATCGTATCGTATGGTATCGTATCGTATCGTATAGTATCGTATGGTATCGTATGGTATCGTATCGTATGGTATCGTATCGTATCGTATCGTATGGTATCGTATGGTATCGTATGGTATCGTATCGTATCGTATCGTATCGTATCGTATCGCATCGTATCGTATCATATCGTATCGTATCGCATCGTATCGCACCGCATCGTATTGTCTAGCATCGCATCGTACGGTACCGCTTCGTAACCCATCGTATCGCAACGTTACCTGAAACACACATCGCAGAATGGTGCACTGCCGGATTCCGCGTTTCATCATCAAAGTCACTTTTTCTCCAACGATGCTGATGAGGACGACAGCACGTCTCATTGTCCACAGCTCTGTTGGGACCTCAACCCCCATCTCTCCACCCACCCACACACACACCCAGACACGCCCCCTTCACTGACAGACACAGGCAGCTGGTCCCCTACCACCCCCTCACCGCCTCATACCCCCTCCCCCTCCCTGCACCAGTCGCTGATGGATGGAAACGGCTTCAGGCCAGGACTGTGCAGTCACCTCA
>NC_134880.1:52271443-52288943 GCF_041734735.1 Babylonia areolata | reverse complement strand
CCCCCCCCCCGCCCAATCACCAACATGGCTGACGAGTGATACCCTGTGAGTACTTCATCCAGTCCGTCTGCACCTTGTTGTCACCATGGTAACCTGTCAGCACTTTATGCAGTCCGTTTGCACCCATATCGTCACCATGGTAACCTGTCAGTATTTCATGCAGTCCATGTCGTCACCATGGTAACCTGTCAGCACTTTATGCAGTCCGTTTGCACCCATATCGTCACCATGGTAACCTGTCAGTACTTCATGCACCATGTCGTCACCGTGGTAACCTGTCAGTACTTCATGCACCATATCGTCACCATGGTAATCTGTCAGTTCTTCATGCACCATGTCGTCACCGTGGTAACCTGTCAGTTCTTCATGCACCATGTCGTCACCGTGGTAACCTGTCAGTACTTCATGCGGTCCATTTGTACCATGTCGTCACCATGGTAACCTGTCAGTACTTCATGCGGTCCATTTGTACCATGTCGCCACCAATCACAGACACTCAGACCAACAGTCCTTGCAGACAGGCTGGAGCCTCACAAAACGAGCTGCATGATGAAGCAGAAGAGATAGCAGCCTTCATGAATTAAACATCCTCAGCTCTCATTCTCTTTCGCTCCCTTGTGTACCGTTTGTGACAGACCCAACTGGGTGTCGTATCCTTATGTGGTTGTGCATCTGACACATTCTCAGTGGAATTGAAACACGGGATTACTGATTGACTAAATCTGGAACATTTGTTGATGGGTTTCATCTCTATTCACCAACTGGGTTTCATTTCCGGTTACGCTTTTTTTAATTCTTTCTTTCTTTATTCATTTATTCATTTATTAGCTTATTTATTTATTTATTTTAGAAAGAAAGAGACGTCGCCAGTAGGATTCTGTTTATTTTATCGTTGTTCCGCTCACATTTTTCATCTTTTGAAATTACGATCTGACCGAACAAAGTGGTCAAACGCGGTTGTTGTCTTCTGAAGCGTTTAAAGTTTTGCCAGTAAACAAATTCCCCCAGTTTTCGTTCAGACTGAGAATGTATCTGACTGAGATCTGTAAATGTTTTACATACGGACAACACCGTTCTCTGCATGGTCTCCCTTGAATTACACTACCGATGCCAGCGAACCAATTTCAGGGTCATCAGCGGGTTCCTGAGGTACGGAGCAAAGTACGGACCGGTCTTATTAAGCCATGGAGGGTGAACCCGGGTCTGTCTCCGACCCTGACCCTAACCCTGACCCTTGCCCTGACCCTAACCCAACCTCTGACCTTCAGCCTGGCTCTAAGCCACTGAGGTGGACAATTGAACGAGGCACGTTGATTGGTCCGGGGATGGCTGTGTCTGTCATGGCCAGCCACCCAATGAGCAACGTCTCGGCGTCTCTCTTCTTTTTTTTTCATTGTCATGAAAGGGGACATCGCCCTGGGAAGCAATGGACGTCTTGTAGTTATCGATGATGTGTGATACTTCACTTGGGGAAGCAGTCACCGTCTAGAAATCGATGATGTGATCCGTCGTTCGTTTTGCGTTGAGCAATTAAGCCAGTGCTGTGTTGATCAGGCTGTAGGTGGTGGTGTGTGTCCATCGAGATCGATGATGACCATCGTTGTCATCCAGCTGGGGGATGGGGGGAGGGTGGTGGTGGGGTGGGGGGGGGAGGATGCTCATGAATCTATCTGTGAATGCGCAGATGGCTGAATAGTCCAATCTGCGCACGAAATGTTCGCTGACAGTTGGGGCAGACAAAGACAGGCATACCATTGTCAGGGAGCTTGTTTGCCCGTGACTTTCTGGCCTGTCTCTTCTGAACAGCTGCAGCAGTCCTGTTGGCCTCGCACAACTTGGCGCCTTTGTGCACAGCAGCACGCCATTTGTCACGGTCCACTGCAGATTCCTCCCAGGAGTCAGGGTTGATATCAAACGCTTTCAGAGAGACTTTCAGAGTATCTCTGAAGCGCTTCTTCTGACCTCCGTGTGATCAGGTTGTAGGTGGTACCGCTGTCATGGAATACTTTGCACAAAATAAAGGGAGTTATGTATATAATGATAACAACAATGATGCTGATGATGACTATAGTAGTAGTAGTAGTAGTAGTAGTAGTAGTATAACGAATAAATAAATATCTCTATTGCACTGAATCCTGTTCAGTGACAAATAAAAGCGCTTTAACATCAGTCATTCACACACATGCATAACGTTAATTCAGAGAACTGAAAGACACGATATATAAATATATCTAATGAAAAGGTAGAGAAATATATACCAAGAAGAGGGACAGAAGGGGTGGGAGCTATTTTGAAAAGAGGTAGGTTTGAAGGCTAGACTTGAAAGAGCTGACTGCAGAAATTTGATATCAATTTCACATTACTTTCAGATGTTTAGGAACAGTTAGTATTAACGTAAAGACACACAGACAGACCGACAGACAGATAATCAAATACACAGAGACGAGATGTTTTCGCACGAAAAACAACGAAAGGAAACATATAAACGGGAGTACATACTGATGAGTGACAACAACACATCTGCAGGTAAGGGGAGAACAGGCCGCCAATGCTGCATGCGCTTTCTCTGGTGTGTGTTTTGGTGAAAACACATTTGCGTGTGTGGTACTGGTCGTACGTGCACGTTTCTTGCTGTCGATTTTCCGTGCTTATCATACTTCCTTGCACAACTGACTGAGATCGCGCTTGTTTGCGCTTTCACGTATATGCTAATGCAATACACACCATGCACACTTTTTCAGCATTTTTTTCTCAGCTAGAGCTCAAAGCTAATGGCAGCTGTTCTGGCGGTCCCTTAACCCTTGCAGGCGATGAGCGGATAAGACGTGGTTGTGTATCGTTTGAATGTGAGTTGTATTGTGTTGAGCTGCATGCGTTGACGCGTGTGTGCGTCTGTGATCGACAGAACGTACCCGAGTCTGCCCTGGCCCCATTCATTACGTTGACAGCCAGTCAGGTCGCAGAGGACAATGCTGGATAGAGCGGTCAACAGAAATACCGTTGGCAAAGCCATTAAGTTAACAGCGGCAGAAGACACAGTTGACAGAAGCTTCAGGTCTTTGGCCTTCTGTCATTGCTCGGATTTCGGGACGCGGCGCTTTTAAAAATGCAGCAGTCATTTGTGTTGTGCAGTGTCGTGTCTGCATCTTTGTCTACACAGGGTCGTTGTCCTTTCATGTACACAGGTGGATTTGGAGGTTGTTTACGTAGCACTTTGCATGTGGGTCTATCGTTTAAGTGCGATGATTACTGCATCCATGTTAGTATTTGTTGTAAGACTACATACACACGTACGACTGTGCAATACATGACATAGAGTGAGTGAGTGAGAGAGAGAGAGAGAGAGAGAGATAGGTGCGGAGCGGGGGGGCGGGGGGCCGGGGGGTGGGGGGTTCGAGTGAGAGGCAGGATTCTGAACAACCCGTTTGCCTGTTCCTTCCACCCTCCTCATTTTCTGTCATTCACTCATTTCCTTTCTTCCAGACTCGCCCACCTTGACTTCCTCATGTCTTGTCCTCCCACCTCCCACCTCCCATCCCCATACCAACCATCTCCAGCCACACCCATCTCTCCCCATCCCCCTCTCTCTCTCCCGTCACCACCACCACCACCATCCACAACACATAACACCCGTCGTTTCCTGTTCAAATGGCGACCCCCGTTGTCAGCAGGGCCGGCAGAGCGATGAAATGAAGAAGGCACGTCCATCAAGCCACGAGGCCCGCACAGTGATAAAACCCCGCTGCCAGAACAGCGGTGAACATCAAAAGGAGACATGAAGAACCGTGACACAGGACCAGTGTCAACTCCAGTCTATAGCACCAGCACCCAGTGACGTCCCTCAGTCAGTCAGTCAGTCAGCGGGGGGCTGTGATTGGTGCATTTCTGTGTCAGTTGTGTGGGTGACAGTAACCACGTGCTGACTGTGAGAGATGACACTGTTAATAACGTGAGTCAATGCATTAGGACTGACGCCGTCAGCAATAATCATTCAGAACTCGGGGCTCGAACTATTAAGAACGTCATTCAGGGCTTACAGGAGTGATTGGCCTTTCATTAACCCCTTATGCCCTGTACAATTCTCCCCACACCCAGTCTATTGACTCAATGAAAAGGTGTGATGAATAAAGAACTGTGATAAATAGGTTTGGTGTGTTTGCACGAAAGACACACGTTTAGTTCTTGACAATGGTGCGATGGTCTCCCTGTTCACTAGCACACAGGTAGGTAGATAGATAGATAAATAGATGAATAGATAGGTGGATAGATAGAGAGTGATAAAGAGAGAGATGTATATGTAACTGAGTGTGATTGTGTGTGTGTGTGTGTGTGTGTGTGTGTGTGTGTGTTGTTTTGTCTCTGTACATAGTAGTAGCAGCACAAAAAGCCTTTGATCTGATATGTATACAATAGATTTTTTTTGTTTTCTTTCTTTCTTTTCCTTATTTTGTTTAACAATGGTGAACAAAGTGTTCATGCTGAAGTGTTTTACATCCACCCGCTCTATCTTGAAATCAAAGTGCGTTTCCAGCTAACTGCGGTGAGCAGAGTTAATTAGCAGAGCGGAGCAGTGTCAAACAGAGTGGGCTATTCAGCACAGTAAAACCATCCTGTCATCGCGAACCACCACCACCACACCCACCACCATCACCACCACTACCACCATCACCACCACCATCACCATCACCACCACCACGGCCATCACCACACCCACCACCACCACCACCACCACCATCACCACCATCACCACCACTACCACCACCATCACCACCACCACACCCACCACCATCACCACCACTACCACCATCACCACCACTACCACCACTACCACCACCATCACCATCACCACCACTACCACCATCACCACCACCACCATCATCACCACCACCACGGCAATCACCACACCCACCACCACCACCACACCCACCACCATCACCACACTACCACCATCACCACCACCACAACATCACCACCACCACGGCAATCACCACCTACCACCACCCATCACCACCCACCACCATCACCACCCACCACCATCACACCACCATACCATCACACCACCACCATCACACCACTACACCACACCACCACCACACCCATACCATCACCACCACCATCATCACCACACCACCACCCACCACACCACACCACACCATCACCACTCCACCACCACTACCACCACCAGCACTCACACATCACCATCACCATCACCACTGCCACCACCACTATCCCACTCACCACCATCCCACCACCACACCATCACTACCACCACCACCCACCACCACCACCACCACCACCACCATCACCACCACACCACCACCACCACCATCACCACCATCACCACCACTATCACCACCACTACCACCACCACCACCATATCACACCATCACCATCACCACCACTCACCACTACCACACCACCACCACCATCACACCACCACCACCATCACAACCACCACCACCTCACCACCATCACCACCACTATCACCACCACTACCACCACCACCACCATCATCACCACCATCACCATCACCACCACTACCACCACTACCACCACCACCACCACCATCACCACCACCACCACCATCACAACCACCACCACCATCACCACCACTACCACCACCACCACCATCGCCACCACCACTACCACCACCACCACCACAACCAAACACCACCACCACCACCACCACCACCACCACCACCAACGACCATCATCACCACCACCACCATGATAATCATCATCATCAGCAGCAGCAGCAACACACCACGGCTTGATGAGTTTTTCACAGCATGAAGTAATGCATCTCTCTTGTCCTGCAGTCTCCCCTTTTCCGCCAGACGAAGAAAATGAAAACCAATCAAACAACATAAAAAACCTCACAAAAACAACGCATAATATAAACATGTGAGGCGTGGCACTCCCACACGTGTGCATGAACTGCCTTCCGTGTCAGGTGTAACGCACTACCATTTTCACGCACGCATGTATCGTGGTCTGTCACACACGCCGTTTCCCAAATGGCAGAGTCATGCTACAAACGCGTGCACATTCATGCACGCGCTCATGATCGCATGAATTTTATGAGCACACGAGCGCATGTGCATACATGTATGTATGCATGCAAGTGTCCATACACACCTGTGCTCACACAAGCACGTAGACACATACACATACGCGAACGAATGCAGGCAAGCGCGCACACAACGCCACACAAACGCATGTGCACACACCCACACGCACGCACACACACACACACACACACACACACGCGCGCGCACAAACAAACAAGCAAAGACAACCTCACACAGACATAAAAACACACAAACACATATACACTCATTCACACACACACACACACACACACACACACACACACACACACACACACACACACACACACACACCACACACACACACACACATACACACGCACACACTTGTATATACATATACACGCGCATACGCACATACACACATACACGCGCACACACATACACACACACACATGCGCGCGCGTGCTCGCGGGCACACCGTTTTATTATTCCCTCTCTTCTGAAGTGACTGTGTGCGAGTTGGTCTCTGTTGTGTCAACAGTGCTCATAGACCTTCACTTCGTTTCGAGGCCTCATTTGTTTTGATTTTTTACATGTGCATTGATCCACTTGATATTCTGTAACACGTGTGCCATTTGCTGTCGGTTTGGTTCATAGACAGTGCCTGTATTGGGTATGTGTGTGTGTGTGTGTGTGTGTGTGTGTGTGTGTGTGTGTGTGGATGTGGGTATGGGCATGCGGTGAGGTTGGGATGTGTGTGTGTGTGTGTGTGTGTGTGTGTGCGTGCGTGCGTACGTGCGTATGTACTTGTGTGAGTGTGTGTATGTGAATGTACGTATGTGAGTAAAAGAGTGTGTGTGTGCGTGCGTGTACGAAAGAAAGAAAGAGAAAAGAAAAGAAAAAAAAAAGAAAAAAAAAAGAAAGAAAAACTAGCAAGACAAAATAAAACAAAGTTCGAAAGTATGCATATGAAGTCAAACACTGTTTGTGCTGTCATCATTCTGCACACAGGTAAACTGAAAGACACACACACACACAGACACAGACACACACACACACACACACACACACACACACACACACACACACACACACACATCCCTTTCTCTTTTACTGTCCCTATATCTATTTACCTGCGTGCAAGTGAATGGGGAAACTTTTGCACGGTTGTCAAGAAGTGAACACGCACGCCAAACCTATTTATCTCAATTCTTTATTCATCACACCTTTTCATTTTGTCAATGGACTGGGTGTGGGGAGAATTATACAGGGCAGAAGGAGTTGAAGAAAGCCAATCACTCCTGTAAGCCCTGAATGACGTTCTTAATAGTTCGAGCCCCGAGTTCTGAATGATTATTGCTGACGGCGTCAGTCCTCATGCATTGACTCACGTTATTAACAGTGTCATCTCTCACAGTCAGCACGTGGTTACTGTCACCCACACAACTGACACAGAAATGCACCAATCACAGCCCCCCGCTGACTGACTGACTGAGGGACGTCACTGGGTGCTGGTGCTATAGACTGGAGTTGACACTGGTCCTGTGTCACGGTTCTTCATGTCTCCTTTTGATGTTCACCGCTGTTCTGGCAGCGGGGTTTTATCACTGTGCGGGCCTCGTGGCTTGATGGACGTGCCTTCTTCATTTCATCGCTCTGCCGGCCCTGCTGACAACGGGGGTCGCCATTTGAACAGGAAACGACGGGTGTTATGTGTTGTGGATGGTGGTGGTGGTGGTGACGGGAGAGAGAGAGAGAGAGAGAGAGAGAGGGGGTGGGGAGGGGGGCACAGAGAGAGAGAGAGAGAGAGAGAGAGAGAGAGAGAGAGAGAGAGAGACATGGGTGTGGCCGGAGATGATGACATGGAAGTAAAGGGAGATAACAAGACGTGAGTGAATAAAGACGGTGGGGGTGGGGAGAAAGAGAGAGAGTGAATGACAGAAAAAAGGAGAGAACCAACCCCTCACCCCACACCTCTGTCTCATATAATTCTTATTACACAGTCGCATAGTATGTACAGCAGATACTAAGACGAATACAGTAATCATTTTATTTGAACAAGCGTTTCTTCAGTTGTACAAACGTTACGCAAACACCACACCTTACAATTACCCGTGTACACGAGAAGACAGCTACCCTGAGCAGACAAAGAAGACCAACCAACTGCCTTTAAAAGTGATGAATGCTGCTTTGTCCTGGCATTGGAGCAGCGACAGAACGTGAGGAACTGAAGCTTCTGTCAGCTGTGTCTTCTGCCGCTGTTCACTTTACGCCTGTGATAACGGTTCTTTTGTTGACTGCTCTGTACGGCGTTATTCTCTTAACGTGGCTGGCTATTAGCGTAATGGATGGGGCAGACTCGCGTGTTTATTCAATCACAGAAGCACACGTGCGCCCACGCCTACACATTAGTGTAGCGGAATATTGATCAGCTCTCATGCTTTGACACTTCCTTGAAGCTGAAACTGAGCACATTAGCACATAATAATAATAATAAGTATTTATATAGCGCTGAATCTCTTAATCTCGTATGGATAAAGATCACACTGGCAAAATTCAGCATGTGAATCATCATACTTCTAAGTAAATGCACTTCATATCTAAAATAAAGATACGCATAACACACATCATGATCATTCCAGTTCATTGTATAATACAATTATTGTTGAACCTCCAAGAATGATGTTTTTTTATATCACTTAAAAAAAAAATCATATTGTTTTCAAGACAGACAGTTTTGTCAGCATATAAAAGTTCAGAGTGGTGTGACGTTTCCCCCTGGCTGGCACTGACGGCAGTCCTGACACGACTTTCACGGTCGAGTGGGCTTGAAGCACTCAGCAGAGAGCAAGCAGACCACCCTCACAAGAGCAGCGGAGAAGGACACAATGAACTGAATGAGGAACACATTGCCATCAGGACACAATGCACATTGCCATCAGAACACAATGAACTGAATGAGGAACACATTGCCATCAGGACACAATGAACTGAATGAGGAACACATTGCCATCAGGACGTCGGTCACATTGACAGCACAATCAAACTGAATGAGGAACACATTGCCATCAGAACTCAATGAACTGAATGAGGAACACATTGCCATCAGAACACAATGAACTGAATGAGGAACACATTGCCATCAGAACTCAATGAACTGAATGAGGAACACATTGCCATCAGAACTCAATGAACTGAATGAGGAACACATTGCCATCAGAACATAATGAACTCAATGAGGAACACATTGCCATCAGAACACAATGAACTGAATGAGGAACACATTGCCATCAGGACACAATGAACTGAATGAGGAACACATTGCCATCAGGACACAATGAACTGAATGAGGAACACATTGCCATCAGGACACAATGAACTGAATGAGGAACACATTGCCATCAGGACGTCGGTCACATTGACAGCACAATGAACTGAATGAGGAACACATTGCCATCAGGACACAATGAACTGAATGAGGAACACATTGCCATCAGAACTCAATGAACTGAATGAGGAACACATTGCCATCAGAACTCAATGAACTGAATGAGGAACACATTGCCATCAGGACACAATGAACTGAATGAGGAACACATTGCCATCAGGACACAATGAACTGAATGAGGAACACGTTGCCATCAGAACTCAATGAACTGAATGAGGAACACATTGCCATCAGAACATAATGAACTCAATGAGGAACACATTGCCATCAGAACACAATGAACTGAATGAGGAACACATTGCCATCAGGACACAATGAACTGAATGAGGAACACATTGCCATCAGGACACAATGAACTGAATGAGGAACACATTGCCATCAGGACACAATGAACTGAATGAGGAACACATTGCCATCAGGACACAATGAACTGAATGAGGAACACATTGCCATCAGAACACAATGAACTGAATGAGGAACACATTGCCATCAGAACTCAATGAACTGAATGAGGAACACATTGCCATCAGAACTCAATGAACTGAATGAGGAACACATTGCCATCAGAACTCA
This sequence comes from Babylonia areolata, assembly GCF_041734735.1. Classification (NCBI taxonomy): domain Eukaryota; kingdom Metazoa; phylum Mollusca; class Gastropoda; order Neogastropoda; family Buccinidae; genus Babylonia; species Babylonia areolata. The sequence continues at coordinate 52,278,869 of NC_134880.1, read as the reverse complement.
ATGAACTGAATGAGGAACACATTGCCATCAGGACACAATGAACTGAATGAGGAACACATTGCCATCAGAACACAATGAACTGAATGAGGAACACATTGCCATCAGAACACAATGAACTGAATGAGGAACACATTGCCATCAGGACGTCGGTTACATTGGGAGCAGCGGAGCCACAAGACCAGCATGACCAGGCAGGGATTGATCTGTAACATTACTGACAACATCTGATTGATCTGTGACATTATTGACAACATCTGATTGATCTGTGTGTAACAATATTGACAACATCTGATTGTTCTGTAATTAACATAATTGACAACATCTGATTGGTCTGTAACAGTATTGATAACATCTGATTGTTCTGTGTGTAACAGTATTGACAACATCTGATTGTTGTGTGTGTAACATTATTGACAACATCTGTTTGATCTGTGTGTAACATTATTGACAACAGCTGATTGTTCTGTCTGTAATGTTACTAACAACATCTGGTTTTTCTGTGTGTAACATTATTGACAACAGTTGTCATGTCTGTAACGTTATTGACAACAATTTTTCGGTCTATAATGTTATTGAGAACAGCTGATTGTTCATTCTATGATATATTTAACAATACCTTATTGCTCTGTCTGTAATATTATTGACAACATCTGATTAATCTGTGTGTAATAGTATTGACAATAGCTGAATGTTCCGCCTGTAATATTATTGACAACATCTGATTGCTCCATCTGTAATGTTATTGACAACAGCTGATTGTTTCGTCTGTGATATCATTGACAACAGCTGATCGTTTTGTCTGTAAAATAATTGACAACATCTGATTGTTTCGTTTGTAATATTATTCACAACAGCTGATTGTTCTGTGTGTAACATTATTGACAACATCTGATTGTTCTGTGTGTGATAATATCAGTGACAACATTTGATTGTTCTGTGTGTAATGATGGAGTGATGGCCTAGAAGTAGGAAGCGAGAGAATCTGAGCGCACTGGTTCGAATCACAGCTCAGCCGCCGACATTTTCTCCCCCTCCACTAGACCTTGAGTGGTGGTCTGGACGCTAGTCATTCGGATGAGACGATAAACCGAGGTCCCGTGTGCAGCATGCACTTAGCGCACGTAAAAGAACCCACGGCAACAAAAAGGTTGTTCCTGGCAAAATTCTGTAGAAAAATCCACTTCGATAGGAAAAACGAATAACGTTGCATGCAGGAAAAAAAAAAAAAAAAAAAAAAGAGAAGAAAAATGGGTGGCGCTGTAGTGTAGCAACGTGCTCTCCCTGGGGAGAGCAGCCCGAATTTCACATAGAGAAATCTGTTGTGATAAAAAGAAATACAAATACAAATAATGTTATTGACAACATGTGATTGTTCTGTCTGTGATATTAATGACAACAGCTGACTGTTCTGTCTGTGACATTATTGACAACAGCTGATTGTTCTGTCTGTGACATTAATGACAACAGCTGACTGTTCTGTCTGTGACATTATTGACAACAGCTGATTGTTCTGTCTGTGACATTAATGACAACATCTGATTGTTCTGTCTGTGACATTAATGACAACATCTGATTGTTCTGTCTGTGACATTATTGACAACAGCTGACTGTTCTGTCTGTGACATTAATGACAACAGCTGATTGTTCTGTCTGTGATATTAATGACATCTGATTGTTCTGTCTGTGACATTAATGACATCTGATTGTTCTGTCTGTGATATTAATGACAACAGCTGATTGTTCTGTCTGTGACATTAATGACATCTGATTGTTCTGTCTGTGACATTATTGACAACAGCTGATTGCTCTGTCTGTGACATTATTGACAACATCTGATTGTTCTGTCTGTGACATTAATGACAACAGCTGATTGTTCTGTCTGTGACATTAATGACATCTGATTGTTCTGTCTGTGATATTAATGACAACAGCTGACTGTTCTGTCTGTGACATTAATGACAACAGCTGATTGTTCTGTCTGTGACATTATTGACAACAGCTGATTGCTCTGTCTGTGACATTAATGACAACATCTGATTGTTCTGTCTGTGACATTATTGACAACAGCTGATTGCTCTGTCTGTGACATTATTGACAACATCTGATTGTTCTGTCTGTGACATTAATGACAACAGCTGATTGTTCTGTCTGTGACATTAATGACATCTGATTGTTCTGTCTGTGACATTATTGACAACATCTGATTGTTCTGTCTGTGACATTATTGACAACATCTGATTGTTCTGTCTGTGACATTATTGACAACATCTGATTGTTCTGTCTGTGACATTATTGACAACAGCTGATTGTTCTGTCTGTGACATTATTGACAACATCTGATTGTTCTGTCTGTGACATTAATGACAACAGCTGATTGTTCTGTCTGTGACATTAATGACAACATCTGATTGTTCTGTCTGTGACATTACTGACAACATCTGACTGTTCTGTCTGTGACATTATTGACAACAGCTGATTGTTCTGTCTGTGACATTATTGACATCTGATTGTTCTGTCTGTGACATTATTGACAACAGCTGACTGTTCTGTCTGTGACATTAATGACAACATCTGATTGTTCTGTCTGTGACATTATTGACAACATCTGACTGTTCTGTCTGTGACATTATTGACAACATCTGATTGTTCTGTCTGTGACATTATTGACAACATCTGATTGTTCTGTCTGTGACATTACTGACAACATCTGATTGTTCTGTCTGTGACATTATTGACAACAGCTGACTGTTCTGTCTGTGACATTAATGACAACAGCTGATTGTTCTGTCTGTGACATTACTGACAACATCTGATTGTTCTGTCTGTGACATTAATGACAACAGCTGATTGTTCTGTCTGTGACATTAATGACAACAGCTGATTGTTCTGTCTGTGACATTAATGACAACATCTGATTGTTCTGTCTGTAAAATTATTGACAACATCTGATTGTTCTGTCTGTAACATTAATGACAACAGCTGATTGTTCTGTCTGTGACATTATTGACAACATCTGATTGTTCTGTCTGTGACATTATTGACAACATCTGATTGTTCTGTCTGTAAAATTATTGACAACATCTGATTGTTCTGTCTGTGACATTATTGACAACGAGTGTTAACATACTCATGGTCATTCGTGCGCGGTCACGTTCAAAATAATTGGCTTTAAGTTCCACAATTTCATAGTTGGGTGTGCACTGCGAACGGCGATTTTCCCAGCAGACTCGTGACTTTGCCACTCGCGCACTTGTGTTTAACTCTCTCCATACGAACGGCGAAAGAGACGACGTTAACAGCGTTTCACCCCAGTTACCATCATCAAAATATTGCAAGCGGAAGGCTCTTATACTGAAGAGGTGAATGTTGACAAAGAATACCACAATTCTGACGACGGAAGCCAAAAGTTGGGTCATTCAGACATCCACTGGACATCCGAGGGGTCTGTGTAGAGGAGAAGAGAGGACTGGCCGTACTGAGTGAGTTAAGTGCACGGTCATAAGTACACACGTACATGCGCCCACGCACGCACACACGCTCACACGGGCAGACAGGTTCGTACACTGTTGGAATTTTCATTCATTTCACTGCTGACACGACCAAAACCCTTTTCTGCAATGTTCCATCCGAGAGAAATTTTCAGTTCCCGAAGAAGGTATCTCTCTCTCTCTCTCTCTCTCTCTCTCTCTCTATATATATATATATATATATATATATATGTGACAAAATTATGTACTATATCTCATTTGATCTCTGTTTTTCTTCTTTTTTCTTCTTCTTCTTCACCACTTTACAATCAGACAGTGGTTCATAGATAAACATATAATATGTTTATCGGGACACTGACTTAATGTCTATATAGTGATTGAGGCGTAGGGTAGCTGCTTACATTTTTAGCTGGGTTTTTATTTGTGGCACTCTGATTCACATGTTCACGTTTTCATGTTGTTGTGTTGATGTTTTTTTTTTTTTTTTTGACGGGCGCAATAGCCGAGTGGTTAAAGCGTTGGACTGTCAATCTGAGGGTCCCGGGTTCGAATCACGGTGACGGCGCCTGATGGGTAAAGGGTGGAGATTTTCCGATATGCAAGCAGAAGATCAAATGCGCACATTAATCCTGTAATCCATGTCAGCGTTCGGTGGGTTATGGAAACAAGAACATACCCAGCATGCACACACCCCGAAAACGGAGTATGGCTGCCTACATGGCGGGGTAAAAACGGTCATACAGGTAAAAGCCCGTTCGTGTGCATACGAGTGAACGTGGGAGTTGCAGCCCACGAACGCAGAAGAAGAAGAAGATGTTGGTTTTTTTTTGGTTTTTTGTTTTTGTTTTCCCTGGAGTGCTTCCCACTTACCTTGTTAGTGGCCCATAAAGCACGTGTTTTGATTTGTATTGGATTCAGCTGTGGCTGTGCATGGGGGTGAGGGGGGGGTGGGGGTGTGGGGGGCTGGGGTGTGTAGGAGGTGGTGGGAGTGGGGTGGGGTGGGGGTGTGTGATGAGCTACATGAAGCTGGGGTCACTGAGGTGTTACGGAAAATGGCACGGTTAAAAAAAGAAAAAAAAAAAAGAAGAAAAAAAGTTTAAAAAAAAAAGAAAAAAAAAGAAGAAAAGAAAAAAAGTATTTAAAAAAGAAAGGGAAGAAAGAAAAAGTGAATTAATAAAAAAAAGGGGACGGACATTTGAAACCGGAAGTGCAGTGATTGCATTATTTCGATCGCATTCTCGGTTTTCTTCAGCGAAGCGTTGTGGTCACGTGTCCATTTGTATGGCGTTGAATGTGGGGCAACGATCGTTTACCATTTTGATGAATGGCTTTCCAGTGGTTAGTTTTATAGCTGTCTTTTTTTCCCCCTTTCTCTCGTCTGAATAAATTTCATACATGTTTTTCATCTGGCTGTAGTAGCAGTCGATATTATGACCACTATGATTTCAAGAGGCAATCAAAAGAAGTATTAATGGGCATGCGCAGTATGTTGTAATAAATACTGCGCATTGGTCACTAATAATACTCTCTCACCCGTTCAGTTAGCCAAACAAGATGTAAAAAAAAAAAATGTATACTGAAAACGCGGACACGAAAGGGTGAATATGAAAAGATGGAACTGAGACATGAAAAACATTTAGTGCTGTTTTATGTCTGAATGTCACCCGGGCACAGACGGGGTTCAAGGGCTGGAGGTCAAGGGAAAATCGTAACGGGCAGACTGGGTTTTGTAGAGAACATAACCCACCACCTCACGTTTCCTCAACCTTCGTTTGTTTGGTATCGACAACCTGTTGTTTGGTATCGACAACCTGTTGTTTGGTATCGACAGGTATCGACAACCTGTTGTTTGGTATCGACAACCTGTTGTTTGGTATCGACAGGTATCGACAACCTGTTGTTTGGTATCGACAACCTGTTGTTTGGTATCGACAACCTGTTGTTTGGTATCGACAACCTGTTGTTTGGTATCGACAGCCTGGTTCAGTTTGTGACAGTAGCTACACTGTTGGTTGTTTCAGTGTAACATGCTCAACACGCACACACACACACACACACACACACACACACACACACACACACACACACACACACACACGCACACATACACACACACACACACACACACACACACGCTTGTGTCTTATAAACCTTAAGGTTTCATGACAATAAAATCTATTCTATTCTATTCTATTTACACACACACACACACACACGCACTCACACACACACACACACACACACACACACACATACACACACACTGTCAAACGCACACACACACACACACACACACACACACACACACACACACACACACACACACACACACACAGAGACGCAAACACGCACGCACGCACGCGCGCGCGCGCACACACACACACACACACACACACACACACACACACATATCATACATTCGTCGACAACTGATGGGCAATACATATTTGTTTTCTGAGACAGGCATAATCATTAAAACACTGTTGAGATTCTCTATTCTTTGTGAAAATGAAATCATGATAGCGATGTACCCTTATTTCCGCTGGCTTTGGTGGAGTTATTATCAGTTATGCCAACTCCCTGATGGAAACTGAATTTGACTTCAGCATAGAGAAAGCCCTATTCTACTATAGGTTTATTTCATTCCGGCTTTGGCGTCCGTCTATAACATCACAGAACACTGAACGTCTGCTTACTGGGTGGAGTATTTGTGTTTGTATTTGTATTTCTTTTTATCACAACAGATTTCTCTGTGTGAAATTCGGGCTGCTCTCCCCAGGGAGAGCGCGTCGCTACACTACAGCGCCACCCATTTTTTATGTATTTTTTCCTGGGTGCAGTGGATTTTTCTACAGATTTTTTTTTGCCAGGAACAGCCCTTTTGTTGCCGTGGGCTCTTTTACGTGCGCTAAGTGCATGCTGCACACGGGACCTCGGTTTATCGTCTCATCCGAATGACTAGCGTCCAGACCACCACTCAAGGTCTAGTGGAGGGGGAGAAAATATCGGCGGCTGAGCCGTGATTCGAACCAGCGTTCTCGGATTCTCTCGCTTCCTAGGCGGACGCGTTACCTCTAGGCCATCACTCCACTGATTGGTCCTGATGCCTTCATCGACAACTGTCCAGGATGTTGGATTGTTTTTAAGTTATTTCTATGAAGAAGCGAGTCACGTTGACCCACACTGACCGTGACCGTGGCGCTGATTTCGGTCAAGCACTGTCTTACGCGGTCCAAGCGCTGAATCAATGTGGAGCGTGCGGCAAGCTGTGTATGCATGCAGTCGTACGACCGTGCCGGTTAGTCGATCGGCCCCTTTAACAGCATGGCTCCTGTTACCTGTTGGAGATGACAGAAAAAGCGAAAGCCCACCGCTGCTAACAGAACAGTGTTAGCTGCGTTACGCTTTGTTTCTCTTGTAACTCTTACAGTGATCCTGAGGAAGGTGGCAGAATGGTTAAGACGCTCAGCTGCCAATACAGAGAGTCCGTGAGGGTGTGGGTTCCAATCCCGCTCTAGCCCTTTCTCCCAAAGTTTGACTGAAAAATCAAACTGGGCATCCAGTCTTTCGGATAAGATGATAAACCGAGACCCCGTGTGCAGCACGCACTTTGCGCACTGAAAAAGAACCCATGGCAACGAGAGCGTTGTCCTCTGGCAAAATCATGTAAAAAGAAATCGACTCTGATAGGTACAGAGATATGTAAGCATGCTCTCAAGGCCTTACAAGCGCCATCTGCCTAGCAGATGTGGTGTAGCGTATGTGGATTTGTCCGAACGCAGTGACGCCTCCTTGAGAAACTGAAACTGGAACTGACCCGCACCGCTGATCTGGGCAGCAGAATCCAGGGTTCTGTGTTAACTCTCTCCATACGAACGGCGAAAGAGACGACGTTAACAGCGTTTCACCCCAGTTACCATCATCAAAATATTGCAAGC
>NC_134880.1:52246443-52253943 GCF_041734735.1 Babylonia areolata | reverse complement strand
TTCCGTTTTCCATCCGAATGTTTCTGTCGTGGTTTGTCACTCCCACCTCTGTCTGTCTGTCTGTCTGTCTATCTTTCGCTGTCTCTCTCTTTCTACTTTATTTCACCAGTCTATCTATTTATCATTATCTATCTGATTTGTTTAATGTTATTCATTTATTAATTTTTATTTGATTTCAGATATTGTGAGTATGTATTTGTATGCATGGTGTAAAAAAGCTTTCAGCTTAACCATTCTACCCCCAATAAAACATATGTCATTGTAACTGTAACTGTAACTGTAATTGTCATTCTCTCTGTCTCTCTCCCTGTCTCTGTCTGTCTGTCTGTCTGTCTGTCTCTCCTTCCCTCCTTTCCTTCCCGCTGATGCAAACAGAAGGGTACAGCGGTAACTGTGCAGACTGATGCCATGCAAGATCGCTGCCTGTGTCGTAAAGAAACAACAACAACAACAACAACACCTGTTGCCGAGTCTGACTGCCCCAGGCTGATGCATGAATATGTAGGCAGCTGTTTCTCTCCCCTGCACACCACCCCTCCACTTCGTGCCTTGCCCCCCCCTACCCCCCAACCCCCCGCTCCCTCCCCAACCCCACCAAATATACCACACACACCGCTGCTTAACATAACTGTAGGCTTGCACCTATCAATCTTTGAACTGCTTTCTTTCTTTCTTTCTTTCTTTCTTTCTTTCCTTTCCTTTCTCTCCTCTTTGTTTCTTTTTTCTCTCCATTGCTCCAGTCCACCATAACACCCATTGATCATTGGTCTTCTTTGTCTTTCGTTGTTTCCTTTCTGTTCATTCATTCATTCATTCATTCATTCTTTCTTTTCTTTCTTTCTTTTTTCCTTCTTTCTTTTCTTCTCTTTCTTTCTTTCCTTTATCTGTCCTTTTTTTTTTTTGCTGTTGTTGTTTGTTTTCTCTTGCTCCGATCCAGCCACCCAGGGTGTGTACTTTGCAGCTTGGAGCTATTGTGGTGTTGGTGGAGGAGCGATTGTGGTGTTGGTGGAGGAGGGCAGTGCTTCTCTTACCTCTCCACGGGCCCCCCCAAGCATGGTGACCCGGCGGTCGGCCAACCGTGAACGGTAAGGTGACGTGAGTGACGTCAGAACGACACGGCGGACCGGGTCCGGTGAACCGGGTGGACGGGTGAGGTGGGGGGTGGGTGTGGGGGTTGTCAGATGATGTCACGTCATATTGCGCACTAAAACGTCTGTTATCTGTCACTTGTCATGAGGTTTGTTGAGTGAGTGGACAAGGCTTACAGGGGGTGGGGGTGGGGGTGGGGGTGGGGAGGGATTATCTTTGTGTAGGTTAAATACAATGTTTCTCTGCCAAAGACAATGTTTGTCTGGGTTAAACACAATGTGCGTGTGTCAAAGACAATGCATGTGTGGATTAAATACTATGTGTGTCAAAGGTAATGTTTGTGTGTCGAAGACCATTTTTATGTAGGTTAACAGTCTGTGTGTAAAGGACAATGTCTGTATGGGTTAAACACAATGTGTGTCAAAGACGATGTTTGTGTGACAAAGACAGTGTTTGTGTGTGTCTCGAAGACAATGCTCGAGTAGGTAAAACAGCATGTTTGTGAGTGTCAACGACAATGATTATCAGTCAAAGGCATTAAATGATATAGCTCCAGTCCCATTCAGTGGATCGTTGACGAAGAAACAAATCGTGCAGCCGGACAATCAATAAATCGATCAATCAAACCACCAAACTAAACCAACAAATCAATCGATCAAACAATCAACGTTACGATCAATCTATCAACCAGTCAATCAATCAGTCAACCAATCTGCCATGCATGCAGTCGAGCGCCCAACCATACGCACAAGGAAAGATAACAGTACTAACGAACGAATAAATGAAGTAAGGAAGGAAGGAACGAACAAACGTTAATGAATGAATCAATATATGAATGAATCTGTGAATCAATCAATCACTCAGTCAGCAACAGAACGAACGAACGAACGAACGAACGAACGAACGAACGAACAAAATTTAATGAATGAATCAATACACGAATGAATCAATAAATCAATTACTCAGTCAGTAACTCAGTCAATGACCAACCAACGAACCACCCACCCAAACACCCAACCAAAACTAAGCAACCAATCAAAACAAAGTGTTCAAACCATGAGAGCTACGCACCAGTCCATTGCCAAGGTCTGTTTCTGACCCGGGTCCTCGTTAATGCACTTGGCTGAGCACGTGACAGCAGGCACTGTTCCAGAGCATGGCGATAATGCTACACGTCTGCTGTGTTCTTGAACCACGCTCCGTCAATTAATCAGTCGTGAAATCATCTCTCACTAATTACTGAAGCATGGCGATGTGAACATGAACTTCCAATCTGGCCTGACTGTAAACTGTGTCCTAGGGCAAAGTTAAAAGTACAGCGTGAATATGTATGCACAAAAGCGTAACCCTGCACACGAACGCGCGTGTGCGTGCACAAGCACGCATGGAAGCACGCACACACGTTCGCACACAGACACACACACACACACACGCACACGAACACACACGACTTGGCTATTACAATTATTATCGGGATCATAAAAGCAATTTTACCCTATCCAAGTCCTGCATATTCATGACGCCGTTTTTGTTTCATTCGGTGACTGGTTGTCGCAGAGAGAGAGAGAGAGAGAGAGAGAGAGAGAGGGAGACGGAAACAGAAGCAAAGACAGAGTCCTGTCTCAGTTGGACTCAAGTCAATAAAACGCAGCAGAAGGAACGACAGAAGCAAATACTCAGTCACAGTTTCGAAAATGTTAACACTGAGACCAATCACTTTTGGATTTGGAATCCATGCTTTATAGTGACTTGTATGATAGTCTGTCGTTGTCACGCGTGCAAAAGCGGACGTGCACCCGCTCCAAAATACCCCACTACTGACGCCACAACACAGTAAGCCCACGCAGGAATGAAATTATGTAATTCATTTAATGAATGTGTATATATCTATAGATGTATATAAATAAATAAAACAATCATAAAGAGCAAACAAACAAAAAAAAACAACCAAAAACAAAACAACAACAACAACAACAACCCCCCACGCCCCCCCCCCAAAAAAAAAACCCACAACAACAACAAAAAAACAAAAAAAAACCCCAAAAACAAACATGGAAGCACAACACTTTCTCTAGTCGACGCCCACACAAGAACCCGCATATGAACAAAACTCGTGCACGACCATGCAGACAACAGTCCTCAAAGAATATCCAGCGACCCACCAGCGATCCGCCCCGCCTACCGAGAGAGGTGGGGATCGAACCCCAACCAGAACAAACAGAACATTTCGATCCAACAGCGGTCAACTCTGAGACGTCGGAAGATGAGGACGGCAAATGGCTGACCCACAACCAGATGAATAGATTAAAAGTGATAGTGATATCCAATTTAACCAAACCTGGCCAAGATAATGGTAATAGTGCATTTTTTCCTAACCAGCTTAGCATAAGTATCTTACTCCTGTTTAATATTTCAAAAATACTGTAAATGACCATTCAGTCAAGTTGGTTACGCTCTGTCCACACTGCCTGCCGTTTCGAGCGTTAAAGAAATTGACCGAACAAGTACGCTCCTTGTACAATGAATGAAACAGTCAAAATTACTAATCAGTTTTCCATTTTGCTAGCCAAGGTAAGCTTTTCCAAGCATGTGAATAAGTTACTCGGATATGTGACTCGAGGCGCCTGGTGGACGCCGCTCCTTTAAGACCTTAAAAACACTATGTAAAATTTCTTGCTTGAGCCATTGATAATCACTTCCGCTTGGCCCAGGTAGCTTACAAACTGTATCTGCCTGTCGGATATTGCTCAAGAGGCGTGTGGACATGACCAGCACTCCTTACATCTTCACAAACTTATGTGATAAAATAACTTTCATGCAAAACTTGATAAACTCTCCATATTCCCTGTAAAGGCTTCATTAACTTTCAAATAAATGACCATTGCAGAAATGACTGAAGTAGGTCACAACAAACCGAGACAGAAAATACAACGAAACAATGAAACACGACCGAAGAAAAACAATACATTAAAGGTCTGGAACACAGCTGCTACCCAAGCGACGTGACGTTGCACCACGACTGGACAGAGGCACCAACACCTCGAAGACACGCGCAAGGCAGACACTCCGACCACGATGCTGTCAACGTAGGAGACTCACTGACGGGACTAAGGACAAAAACCACCCACTGGCCAACGCACAGTGTTCTGTAGATGAACGAACGGGTGCTTACACAGAAACAGAGAAACGAACAGTCCCATCTGGCGGACATGAAGTTTTGTTGTTGTTGTTTTTTACAGAGGGTAGAATAGCAGCCGCTAAGCGCTAGTTCCGTCACCGTCCTTCTCCAAGGACTGACTCCCTTCGAGTGAAGATAGGGAAAACCGGCGAGGAGCATTGGAAGTACTAGAACTCCGCTCACTTCACTCACTTTGTTTCCTTTTTTTTTTGTTCAGTTGCACGAGACAGGTATGAAACATAGAAAACATGAAACAACAACACGATCTCTCTCCACGCTCGAACGCCCAGCCACCAAGGGGTACACGCATGATGAAAAACATCGTGCACCCACATCAGCAACACACCCGCCTCTAAAATAATCCAGCGACCCACCAGCCTCCACCAACTTCGCCTGCCATGAGAGCAGAAAAGGATGAGACGGATTCGAACCCTTCCGTAAACGCAAAAGAAAACAAAACAGCGGAACCATTATGTCGTCCGTGACAGCCGTGTCAGACTTAGACCGTCAGGACAGATGAGGAGGCAAGTGCTGTTCCGACAATCCGAGCTAGAATCAGATAAAAGTGGATAGTGTATTGCCTATGTCACATCCCCACACCTCGGCCAAGAGGGTTACGGGATAGGAAAGTCGGCGTTGGGGTGGTTCACAAAGTCCAGCTAGCACCAAGGCTGCAGCAGTAACCAGCCAGTGCAATCTTACCTCCTGTGTTGAGAGTCAGTCCTTCACAAAACACTGAGCTGTAAATGACTTTCCATTGCAGTCGAGAAGCGCGTTGGGTTACGCTGCTGGTCAGGCATCTGCTTGGCAGATGTGGTGTAGCGTATATGGATTTGTCCGAACGCAGTGACGCCTCCTTGAGCTACTGAAACTGAAACTGAAAACGAGAAACCATTGATAATACAGCTCTTTCTCATTTTGCTGTTGGCCCAAGGGTAAGCTTATGCCAATCTGTGATATAAGCTGTGAGCGGTGGGATATAGTGACTCAGAGGCGCCGTGGTGGACATGACCCACACACCTCCTGTGTTGAGAGTCAGTCCTTCACAAAACACTGAGCTGTAAATGACTTTCCATTGCAGTAGAGAAACCATTGATAATACAGCTCTCTCTCATTTTGCTGTTGGCCTGAGGGTAAGCTTATGTCAATCTGTGATATAAGCTGTGAGCGATGGGATATAGTGACTCAGAGGCGCCGTGGTGGACATGACCCACACACCTCCTGTGTTGAGAGTCAGTCCTTCACAAAAGACTTAGGTGTAAATGACTTTCCATTGCAGTAGAGAAACCATTGATAATACAGCTCTCTCTCATTTTGCTGTTGGCCTGAGGGTAAGCTTATGTCAATCTGTGATATAAACTGAGCGATGGGATATAGTGACTCAGAGGCGCCGTGGTGGACATGACCCAAACCCTCGAACCACACCACTGTCAACGGAGCATGACCAAAGCCTTGAACAACGTAACATTAAAGTTGTCAGCCAACACCTCCTTAGCTCCGCCAGCACCTCCATGGTAGAATAGGTCAGGCCCACTTGTCTGAAAATACATGGATAGCGCATGCCTTCTTTGAGCCTCTGTGCTAACTGAAGCCAGCGGAAGTGTTCAATCAGCCATTTTGCTTCTCGTGTCAGTATAGCGCGAAGCGGTGACTTCACATGTGTAGCCGAGCGGTCAGCTGGCTTTACGGCAAGCTTTCACTTGCTCGCGGCGTTAGTAAAGCTGACACTCCTGTGTGTGTCTCCACTGCAAGTTTGCGCCACGTGTCACTGCACTGTTTTTATGTAATAACTTTGGTAGATAAACCATCGGTAGATTTCAATCAAGACAAAACATTTGGCATGTCGTGGGGGCAAGCATAAAAACGGATTTCATCGAAGATACACGGTTACAGTTCAGAAACTACCACCAGTTAGCAGACGACTTGACAACGGACTGACGGCCGGATACGAGAAACAATATGGCGTCCAATTGGCTTCAGCTTTCCTGGCCAATGAGCTATCCATGTATTTTTAGATCAGTGGTCAGGCCTTGGCCTTATCTTTCAGTAGTTACCGGTGATCAGGGTTCGAGGCCCCGTTTCGGCATGGTGTTGTGCCCTTGGGAGGGGCACTTTACGATTTTCATCACTCTACCCAGGCGTTAATTGTTAATCGAATTCTCGGTTGGGGAAGGTTGTAACGGAGGAAGGAGAGGAGAGCCCAAGACACTGAATAGGCCTATGAATTCAGTACCCCAGTGGCCATGAAGTGTTATGGTACTTTTAACCTTTTCTTTAAATACAATATTACAAGAACCACTGGGATTCATGATTTGTATCTTCGTTCCTGGCCTTCGCTTCCCATGTTCACTTGTATACACAAGAGTGGGGATGCATGCCGATTATGTTCTTGTATTCATAACCAAGTTTTTAAACTTCTCTCTCTCTCTCTCTCTCTCTCTCTCTCTCTCTCTCTCTCTCTCTCTCTCTCTCTATATATATATATATATGTATATATATATATATATATATATATACATACATATATATATATATATATAAACACCATACCGAGAATGAAACACAATCCTGCGCTGAGAATAACTTTCTGGGCCGGAACATTGATTGTTCCTATATGTTATCATGACATGGATTAAAGCAGCGGATCCCTCCTGTAGTGGACCCACGAGAAACGGATATACCTGCATTATCCAGAACCTCGAAAGACACTCCCCAGTACGCATCTGTTTCTTGAATTGCACTTGCCCGCAGGTCTGTTGTCCCTTGAGCTTACACATTCAGCTGTTGACAGAAACATACATATTACGCATGCGAACGAACGAACAAACGCGCGCGCGCACACACACACACACACACACACACACACACACACACACACAGAGAGAGAGAGAGAGAGAGAGAGAGAGAGAGAGAGAGAGAGAGAAATGAAATGAAATTATATTTATTCAGACGACATCGGCCCATTCTGAATGGACCTGAACAAGTAAGTTACAATCGTAATCGTATACAAAGAAAACATCTCACCAAGCAATATGTATTACTAACTGAAGCAACTGCACGTCTTTTTAAGTCTTTATATAAATATAGTAATACATTCCATATTATCTCTGTTGGATGATGAAAACGAAAGGCTTATCCGAAATATACATGGATCACGATGATAATATATTTTCTTGGAATAAATTCTTCTCTATGATCACTACATGCAGGGCAAAGAAACAAAAAAATGTCAC
>NC_134880.1:52203943-52241443 GCF_041734735.1 Babylonia areolata | reverse complement strand
CCACCACTCTGTGGACAGCTCCCGGTATCGTGTGTCGGAATCTCGCGTTCGGACCTCGGTGTGAACGACGGGGTTGTGAGGATGTTTGATTAGAGGGTGCTGTTTTGCGGATTTGCACATTCGTTCTGTTGTCGGTTCATTGCTTTACTTAGGTTCGTTCTGTTTGTTCGTTCGTTTTTTTTTTTTTTTTTTTCTCCTCGACTGTATTTTCTTCATCTGGTTCTTTGCCTTCTTATTTACTACGTCTGTGGGTTGACTCATTGAGTGGATAAAATACTCTTTCTTCTCTCTCTCTCTCTGTCTCTGCCTCTCTGTCTCTGTCTCTCTCTGTGCACATTGTATTGGTAATGGTTCTTTTTTCTTTTCTTTTTTCTTTCTTTAGCCCATTGATGAAAAAAAGCGCAAATATTCCAAATATCGTCGAAGAAGAGTACAGGCGTACCTTTGCCTCAATGCTTCCTCCTCATTCTCTCTCTGTTTCTCCGTCTCTCTCTCCCTGTCCCACACTCTCTCTGAGACTCTCTTTCTCAGGCTAACTCATCCAGTTTTTCCCCTTTCTGTCTCTCTTTGTCTCTGTTTGTCTGTCTGTCTGTTTCACGCTACCGAATTATTTCATATTGATTGTACTACACAGCCGCACGAAATGCTGTCTGCTTGATTTATGTATTAGTGATTTCCCTCAACTCCCGACCCCTGCCCCCCCTCCTCCCGCTCCCTGTCTGCCTCTCTCCACCTGTTTGATTTCGTATTGCATGTACAGTTGACACACGTATTATAGCACGCTTGATTTATGTACAGATGTGTTTAGGATCCGTTTTAAAACTCGGGATAGCAGTTGAAAAAACAGCAACAAAACAAACAGCAACACACACACAAAAAAAACAAAAAAAAAAAACAACAGCAACAACCGGTATCAATCTTCTAGAAAACCACATGCCAGAGGGTTGCCACAATGGTGCCGTGTACCTCCGTTCAGTGATTATCATCGTGATTTTTCTTTTACTCCATATTAACAACAGTTGCTGATTACTTAGCGCGGTAGCCAGTGGTGGGTTGTTGTTGCACCACTAGTGACGTTTTAACGAGCCCCCTTTATCTTTCCGGTCTTCAGCTATTCTCTGTGTGCCGGTGAGAGGAGGTCTGTCCATTCTTTTGTGTTTTTCTTCCCATCTTTTCCTCTGTCTGTCACGTCTCCTTGTGGCGCAGTCCAGTCCAGTCTCAAGTCCAGTGCATACTGTCACAAGGCCACACCTGTTCAATCTCCTACTTTGACAATGGAGAGGAGATTACCATGACAGTAATTGAATTCCTTATATGCCGATCGGGTAAACGTTTGTCTGCAGTGTTTGTACTTTGTTTTTCTGTCATAAGAATATATGAAAGATAAGCCCGTTAGACCCTGAGGAAGATATCTGTGCCCATTTGAACTGTTAGTAGTTTTCTTTCCGTTACACTGAACACACCCCCCCCCCTCCCCAGTGACCTCATCGCTTGGGAAAAGAAACTCCATCTTACCAACAACGTGTATTATTAACAAACCTGCCCGTGTCTACCCGTAGTGATTATAAATCTTCGGTCAATAAACAGAATGTTCCTTCAGAGTCATTTTGTACAGTGTGATCTCAGTTCGTGGTCCTCTGCCTACAACCAATAATTACTCGACGACTTTAGCGACTCTGAGTGTTAGTAATCACAGATTCCGGACAAAAAACATGTCAAGAATCTGTTCACGACACTCAAGTTGTCGCCATATAATTGTTTCGGTACAGCAAATTCAGCGACGTTTGGACTGCATTTCGGTTCACAAAATTTAACTGGGTACAGAATTACAGTTGATCAACTTAGATCATGCTCATAAAGTTGGTATGAAACCGGTGCTCGTTGCCATTTCTCAAGGCACAGGCTTTTTTGTCCGGACAATCGTCCTGACCTGATCGATAGTCTGTGAAAAAAGATCAAGCATGTAATTGGCTGAAATTAAAGACGTGGAAATAGACGGTTGTATACAGCCCGGGGTCGTTTTGGCTCCAGATTCAATATCGGCTGGCTTGTACTCACTGTGCCATGATGATTAGGTTATGGGCTTTGAGTTAATCCGCGGACTGCGCGGTTCACGGATACTTTTGTATGTCTCATTTTTGACCTGTGCTGTTGTTGGGCCATCTTTAATCATCCCCCTTTTTTGCACTATACTTGCATCTTCTCCACGTGATGTGCCGCTGTGGGACCGTTTTGTGAGGAAGATCTGTGTACACACGTCGCCTGTTTATCTAGATATAGGGAAGACCCGGTCAGAAAAATATGTTGACTGTAGCATAGCCGAGTGCGAGTGCAGTTCCGGTCAGGGCAATGCCAACAGGATTGGAAGAATACCGCGCTGTGTTTGTGACCGTTCCATCATGATGTTTTTTCCCCTGCCAACAGACAGACATTTATTCGCAATACCGTATCTGCCAACGCCAGAATGAATGAATGAGTGAAAAGTGTATAAAAGTAAGGACCTCTCCCCCCCCCCACCTCCACAAAAAAAGGAAAAGAAAAAAAAAAAGCCAGACATATAAGATATGATAAAAGATTAAATGCTACTTCACAGACCCTACACGTCTCTCTCTCTCTCTCTCTCTCTCTCTCTCTCTCTCTCTCTCTGTGTGTCTCTGTGCATGAAAATATTGGGCGTGCATGTATGGATGTATGAGTTCATGGGTGAATGCATTTTTCTGCGCAGGTTTCTAATTATAAGTCTGTATTTATGCAGAGAAAAACAACAGTAAAAGAAAAAGAAACGTTTTCAGGCATGATACACATACATCACACGTAACGTAGACCGATATATTGATACATCTACAGCACAACGACCATACATCATTCTGCCGCCCCAATCTTCTGTTTGCAAAAACGACGAGGAAAAAAATCGGGAAAAAAACTTCGAGAAGCAGGCTAGTAATGCTATAGATAGTCTGGTCCCAGTGCGACTGGCATTTCGAGACAAGGCACGTGCGTCAAAGACATGTGCTTCACAGCCAGCTGCACGATGATTCACAGGGAGTGTTTTGATTTGGGACGGTACGTGAGCCGTGCCGAGAGGTGATAAAATTGATTGTGCTGAAAATAAGAGCACAGGGGTTACGTAGGAGGGTGGGTTATTGAGTTATGACCGTGTTACTTTCGTGTAGAAAGAGAAAAATCGCGAAACACGGAGATGTAGGAAACGAGAAAAGTAGGCCAGTGCAGGAAGAGCGTTTACAGATGCACATTCACGCACGCATACACACATGAGTGCCCATGAACCCGCTCGCGCGGGCGTGCAGGCATACGCGCGCGTAGACTGCATTCATAAGCGTGAACACACAGATACACACACACACACACACACACACACACACACACAAAAACACGTAGACACAGACAGACAGACAGACAGACACACACACACACACACACACACACACAGACAGACAGACAGACAGACACACACACACACACACACGCACACACACACACGTGTGTGTGTGTGTGTGGTCACCCCAACACACGCCTCGCACACGTACACATTAAAAAAAATTATGTGTTAACAGTTTTCGACACCAAAACTATAATTCTCCCAAACGAAATAAGACAATTTTTTTTGTAGATATGAAAAACTTAGGTGTGAAAACAAAGGCATCCTTACAGGTCTTCAACACCGAAAAAATTTTTTTTTAATCTGAAAACTTGTTTCTAAAAACGCCGACACTTTTCTTCGTGCTGCCTCATTTTGCATGCCCTCCAAGTAACAGTAGCCCGTTGCTGCTCATCCCAGACCCCCCCATTCTCCCTCATGGGGATTCCCAACAAGGCTGTCGTGTTGTGGGGGTTCCGGGTGACGGCAGTGCGGGGGAGTTTTCTGTCCGTGAGGCCACATCTCTCCCCCACTCCCCATACCGCCCCCCATCCCTCTGTGAAGATCATGCGCTCCTTCTGAGTTCAGTGAACTGTCACTTGTGATGCAGATTGCAGGGTTGACCACCCACTGAGGCTCGCACTGCCGACAGGAAATGGTAAGTCGCGGAGTCAGACTGTGGAGTGATGGCCTAGAGGTAACGCGCCAGCATAGGAAGCAAGAGAATCTGTGCGCGCTGGTTCGCATCACGGCTCGGCCGCCGATATTTTCTCCCCCTCCACTAGACCTTGAGTGGTGGTCTGGACGCAAGTCATTCGGATGAGAATGCTACCATGCACTTTCTGTCGTGACGGTCTGCAAGAGTCTGCTACATTGAAACTTGACGAAAGTTAACTAAGAAGTGGAGGGAAAGTATCAGTATCAGTAGCTCAAGGAGGCGTCACTGCGTTGGGACAATTCCATATACGCTTTACCACATCTCCCAAGCAGATGCCTGACCAACAGTGAAACCCAACGCGCTTACTCAGGCCTTGAGAAAAAAAAGAGAAGATAATAATAATAGTAATAATAATGATAATAATAATAACAACGGTAAATGAAAATAAATTAAAAAGACAATAATCATGATAAATAAGCAAATAAGCAAATAAATGTAAAACATGCAGACGCACATTCACACACACACACACACACACACACACACACACACACACACACACACGTGCATAACAGATATGCAACATGCAGTTTCACAGATATGAAAGCAGAAACAAATACACATAAACGTACACGAGCCCCGACACACACACACACACACACACACACACACTTACTTATACAAGCACACACACATACGCCCATATCCCCCACTCCCACCCCCCACACATATATACAAATATATATATGCACACCAGCACGTTCCAGTATTCCGTTGCTCCCACAGTACAAACATGCATACACACACATACCACACACACACACACACACACACACACGTGCACAATGCTCTCCTAACACATGTGTACACTTACACACTCGCACACGCACACAAACACACAGACACACACACATACGTATTGAGGCGGCCACTGATTGACCGCAAGAGGGATGGGAAAAGATCTCTGATACCAAGAACGTGGCGTCTAGGTGTTGCTCAGTCTGTTGTATTTGGAAAAGCCCACAGAGACTCTGTTCCGTTTTGAAGTAATTTTGAGCAGTGTTGGTTTGGAAATGATGCCGTCGTTTGATTTGCAAAGCACCGTGCTCTACCTTTCATGCTACACTTACGGCCGCTCCCTCTCTCTGCTTTTATTCTTTATGATGGCCTTGTACCTGTTCTTTTTGGTATTCTTTGATTTTTCTGAGGATTTCCGATTTTCCTAGATGTAGGCCCTTCGTTGTTGCATTACCGGCAAGTCTGTCAGCTCGCTCATTTCCCTTAACACCTGCATGTCCCGGGCAGTATGACCATGTGAGTTTTTTAAACTGAAAGTTGCGCTTTGCCTCATGCCACTCTGGGCTTCCTATTCTGCTTTCAATTTTCTGTATGAGGTTCATTGAGTCGGTTAGAATCATGGCATGTTGGTTTCCGGGCATATGGATAGATGATAGCCACTGGAGGGCATGTGTCACAGCATCAACTAGGCTGGAGGTTGTGACTTTGTAGGCAACACTCTCTTCCCTAATTGCTTTTCCATTTTGTTTCGCAGTGAATCCCCAACCGGATTGGCCTTTGGTGACTGAGCCATCTGTGAAAATGATGATGTCCTCTTCTTTACTGTTTTCTTCTATGAGTAGCTTCACTTCTGCATCAGTTTTGCCCTCCGGCCATTCCCGACAATGTCTTCCAATAGTGGGTGAAATGGCTGTGAAATTGTCACAGAGAACTATTATATTGTTGTGTGAAATAACTTACACGGTCATGTTTCCAGGAAATCAGATTCAATTGTGTGTGGATAGGATAAATTATTTGACTCGCACAAGATGTAAGAAGTAATGCAAAACGCATTTCGGCCACGTGTGTAAATCTGACCTATGTTCAGCCTTGGTGTAGGGATTGCAGGAAAGTTGAGAACATTCTGCATGAGCACGAGCGCACCACATGTATGTCACGTTCGATTCTCTAAGAGACAGAATGTTAACAAGGTTTTCTGTGGATTCAAGCTGTCGCTGTATGCTTACAGTTGTAAAGGAATATTGACGAAATGTTATCAGCGATAAGGGGCGGGAGCGGAAGCCAGACAATTAGATAATACACGAAAACTATTTTTTGTATTCATTTCAGTTTCTTTGTCATTATTTATCAATAAATTGTTTATCATTCATACACATATCCATTTCTTCTCTCTCTCTCTCTTTCTCATTACCTCCATTTACGTTTGTTTTTTGTTTTTCAAACAAAATAAGCAGACGGGAAGAAAGATGTGTCAGCAACATTTTCTCAACAGTGAAAACAACATACAAGGACAAACACACTACAAAGTGGGGAGGAGGGATCGAAATCTGAAACCGACCATTTGCTTGCTTGTCGATATAAAGCATCCTGTGCACGTGACGCGTCCGACAAGTCAGAGCACTCGGAATTGAAGTGGTTCTCGTTCTTGCTGCTGTCCTGGAAAAATCGGTACGCGGGATAAACCCGCTTGAGCGCGGCCTCTTGAGCTCGTTTTTACGTTAAACGTTCGGCCTCTTAAAAGGCTTTGAACAGGTTCAGCTGATGTCCAACGGTTCGATTCTCGCTTGGAGTGCTGCTCGTTCCTGCGCTCGATCTCTTGAAGTCGATTCGCGTGACATCGCACTTGAGTATCGATCGCTTTGCTCTGGGCGTTGGACCTTGGTTAAAGAGGTTTTGAAACATGTGTCCAGTTTGCGAAGTCCACGTGAAGGTCCACGTGAACAGAGCGTGCACCGCGCCGTCTGACATAACATGAGCACGTTCAGGATTGATTTGCATTGCCGTGGGGACAGTCGTGTAAAGGGCTGCTCTGTTTCACGTTTGTCCTTGTTGAGAAATTTTTGGAACAGGCGTCCGTTCAGAGCGAAAGCGAATCCACGTGCTCAGAACGTGCTCAGCTGCGCCGTCTGACGTCACACGTTTGCATTTTCCGTATTTATTTGTTGGGGCTGCGTGAAACCTCTCGGAGCTTCTGAGAAACCCTGAACAAGCTATGTCCAGCGATATTTAAGTCCACGTGAGCAGAATATGTTTAGCTCGTCTGATGTAAACTGACAGCATTTCCGGACTAATCTGCATAGCGTGTACCTACTTCTTGTGTGAAATCGACTCGCATAAGTGTAACCAGAAACTGTAAAACGAGGCAAAAAACAACAACAACAAAAACAAAAAAAAAAACCAAAAACAAAAAAACAACAAAACAACAACAACAAAAAACACACAAAAAACAGGGGCATTTTTGATGTTGCGCGTCTGCTTTGTTTATTGCTCTCTCTCTCTGTCTCTACCTCTCTCTCATATATATATATATATATATATGTGTGTGTGTGTGTGTGTGTGTGTGTGTGTGTGTGTGTGTGTGTGTGTGTGTGTGTGTGTTTATTGCTCTTTCTCTGTCTCTCCCTCTCTCATATATATATATATATATATATATATATATATATATATATATATACACATATCACACACACATTTACTCATTCTCTTTGTGTGTGTGTGTGTGTGTGTGTGTGTGTGTGTGTTTATTGCTCTTTCTCTGTCTCTCCCTCTCTCTCATATATATATATATATATACACACATATCACACACACATTTACTCATTCTCTTTTTTTCTCTCTTAATTTCTGTATGTGTGTGTGTGTGTGTGTGAAAAGTGCAGAATAATTTGTGCACTTTGATTTTTTCGACCTATATCTTTTGGATATGACAATAAATTCCCGCCAGTGTAGAACTTGTTCGTAGATTTGCTTTCACAACATGCGGATTTAACAGCACTGAAAAATCAATGGATAAAGAATAAAACAGAATGATCTTCGCTCATGAATAATACCATTGGTTACATTGTGTGAATTAGAAAGCGAAACCGTAAAAGAATACACGCGTCCCGAATACCTTCCACACGGTGAGCCCGCGTGATACTCTATTTCCCTGGATGAATATCTCGTAACATGTATACCTTTCATTGAAAATGTCCGATTCGAAACATTAACGCTAGAAGTCAGTTTGTTGGTTGTGGTGTGCACTGAATGTACTCTGAATAGAAGGCCCCGAAACTCGTGCAGCAAACGTGAATGTTCAAGAACTTTTTTTTGTGTTGAGCTGGCATTGCCGAACGACCCACCCCCACTTACCTCCCATGGCCCTCCCTCCACCTATCCACTCACTGTTTTCTTTTGGCTGTTGTGCTTTACACTTTACGTTTTCTTTCAGCTTTTGTGCCGAACTTTGCCACTGTGTAACCATGTGTGTATCTGTATTGAATAGTTGCGACAGTAAGTAATGCAAGCGAATGAATGTATTTCAAGTTTTTAGCGTAACGTAAACCAGAACGTCAGGGTTTTACTGTATGTTTTGCAGAACCGAAAGCATTATCGATCACACAGGTATGCTGGTAAAAGACACAAAGAGGTATTCACATACACGTGCTCTGTACGTTGTTCATACCCGCCAAAAATAATCACTGTGGGACTAGTGCTGCCTCAAAGGTATCGTTTGTATATGTGCTGTAAAAAACCACTTAACTTTGTGTGGAAACTGGCATTGCTGAAGCTTCACACCAACACTGTGGAAAACGGGTATGAACGCCAGAACAGGGGTTTGTGCTGGAGGGAAGGAGGGGAGGCTGAGGGAATGGAGCGAAGAGAGAGGTGTAAATCAGTCGAGTAGTGTGGAATAGCGAACAGCATTTTCTGCTTTTCCCTAGCACCACATTTGGAATGAGATTCCAGATCATTTGAAAGGTTCAGCTGCAATATAACAGGAAGAACTGTTCAGTTCACAATATATACACGTGTATAAGAAGGCTTTGGCAAATTATATTCCTTAGTTTTATGAACATAGATATGTTCAGTGGACTCCGAAACCATTATTTGTAAAAAACAACAACAAAACAAACAAACAAACAAAAAAAAAACCCTTCTTTTATTTATTATCATCATCATTATTGTGTGTGTGTGTGTGTGTGTGTGTGTGTGTGTGTGTGTGTGTGTGTGTTCGAAAAATAACAACAAACAGACAAAGGAACAAAAAAACAAAAAAACAAACCAATGGTCAATGAGAATCAGGAAAACCTGGTAAGTGAAGCAGACAAACAGTGTGCATGGTCTTTATCAATCATGACAGAGAACTGTATATACCACACAAGCAGTCGTGTGGTGTTTATTAAAATTAACGTAAATACTCATACACACCACCCTAATTGTAACGATATTGGTATGGTTGCCAAGAACCGTTGCTCTCAACACTTTAGCTGTCTATAGTACCCGAAGACAAAGATATCCGATAATTTACAAGATGGAAGGGGAACCAGGGCGGAGAATGGGCAAACAGAAACACCAACGTGTCATTAATGTTGCCGTTAAGCCTTTATTAGTGCAGACAAACACAGCCGCGGACAAAGTCAATTTTCTGGAAGCATTACAGACCCCCTGAAGGCAAATTTGACTAGGTTTTGCCGTGGACATGAACTTTTTTTTGTTGTGTGGTCAAGAAAGTGCTGTCGGAGTGAAGACTTCTGGCGTTGAAGGACCCTTACATCACGGTGTACGGCTCTGTTCTAGCCGTGCTCACAAAAGGCTTTTTTTTCTGTGGACATGATTGCAGGAACAACGTGTGTGGGTGATTCCTGTCCTCGGCTACTTATTGTTGGGCTTTGGATTTTGCATTCCCTTTTGACACCGTCTACGTCATTGCCACAACACAAAAGGGTTTATTCCTTGCATTCGAGGTGCGCTCCCGAATTACGTGAGCCCCTGTTAGAATTACAGCCTTTCAAGAGTACTCCAGGTATCAAAGTCGTTCTTTGTCTCACGCCCATGGGGGCCGATCAAGTCGTAGCAGTTTTTTTTTGTGTGTGTGTGTTTTGGTTTGTTTCGGAAATTTGCACTGCGTGTGAAATGCTGCTCCATGATCCCATGAAAGTCAGTACCGATTTCATGTTCGAAGAAACGCTTTCCGAAAATAGGTTGCATAGTGTATATGCGCACGCGCGCTTTCTTGGAGTCCCAGCCATGTGCAGTGCTGTTGAAATTTTAGCTTCAGAATTCAGGGACTTGAATGTGTTATCAACTTTACCTGTACCGATCACCTCTGTATAGTAGATTTCACAGTCTGCTTCATGTGAACTGTTAAGTGCACTTGTTTTTTGTTGTTGTTTTATTTTATTTTGTTTTTTCATTATTATTTTTTTTAGAAAGGAGTATAAGTGAAGAAAACAAGGTAGTCATGCAAAATGATAATATTACGATATGATTTTTTTATTATTAGGGATTTTTAGCACCAGCGATGAGGGAAAGAGAGAAGTGGAACGATATATATATATATGGGGGGAGACAGAGAGAGAGAGAGAGAGAGAGAGAGAACGCAGCTCCACCGTGTACACATTACCGTAGACCTACCCCGGGTACATAAGGCACACTGCATTATATACCCACCCCTATTGTCCTCAGGTGAACCGTACTATTTCTGTCTGGAACCAGTTACCCACACCACGAAGAGAGAGAGAGAGAGAGCGAGCGAGCGAGCGAGCAATAAGAAGAAGAAGAAGAAAGAAAAGTAGAACGGCCATACCATATGCAGTTAGGCTGTACACCAGCGCAGGTGTAGATTTCCATTTTACTTTTTCCTTCGTCGACTTGGCCACTGACGG
Source organism: Babylonia areolata (assembly GCF_041734735.1). Taxonomy (NCBI): domain Eukaryota; kingdom Metazoa; phylum Mollusca; class Gastropoda; order Neogastropoda; family Buccinidae; genus Babylonia; species Babylonia areolata. The sequence goes on along the minus strand of NC_134880.1, from coordinate 52,230,741 downwards.
CGTGAACAAAGCGAAGGGAAATGAACGGATGGCCAAACGACTGGTCGATACCACAGGTACGTGAAGAGAAGAAAAATTATACTATTACCTTCTTGCCATCGTATAATTAAAAGCAGGAACACAGCAAAATGGAGTCATCTACAAATAAAGCATTCACACATTTACTTCAGATGATGGACTGGCGATTTATCCAAATGATACAAATGATGAATTCGCATTCCCGGAACATTGGCAACACTCTCAGCTGCAGTCTGGAGCAACTGCACAGTGCCATAGGGAACATTAATGCTGAGATCCATACGATGAAAAGGACATGTGAGAGAGATAGAGAGGAAGTGAAAAGAGCCACAGACGACATCGCAGTTCTGAACGAAGAATGGGAATTGTTCGATCAACGACTCAAGTTAGAAGAACTTGTTGATCTCAACGAAGTGGACTTGAAATGCTGTAACCTGAGGTTCATGGGAGTACCAGAAGAGAGAGAGAGAGAGAGAGAGAGAGAGAGAGAGAGAGAGAGAGAGAGAGAGAGAGAGAGAGAGAGAGAGAGAGATTTATTCAATATAAGGTCATTGTCCGATTTGAAAAGTAAACAACATTTTATACCTGATATAGTGTAAGGAATAATGTTAACATAAACACAACACACGAAAACGAAAGTATTGCGTGAGCAAGTAAATATGAAGACTCCACGAGAGAGAGAGAGAGAGTTGAATATATGTCTTATTAAATTTCCTTAAGGTATTAGAGTAATCAAGAGAGAGAGAGAGAAGGGGGGGGGGAGGGGGGGGGGGAGATTGAGAATGCCAAAAAGGCCAAGGCCTGTAACTGAATATATACCGATTTCTCATCTGAACCTTACAATCTGACAACGACTAGTGTCAAAGAATAATATGATTGTTACAAAAAATGTATTCATTCAAAGAGAGAGAGAGAGTCTTGTGGACACACAATGGAATGCCTGTATACGAATCTTGCACAATGAACAAATGTGAGAACTTTCCTTTGGGGATCATAACGCCAATACCTTTTTCATTATTTCCTTTTCTTTTTGATGATCTATTTTTTCATCTTTAAATCGCTATCATTTCGAAGTAGATGATCGATTGAGATCGTTTCATACGGTGTGTGTGTGTGTGTGTGTGTGTGTGTGTGTGTGTGTGTGTGTGTGTGTGTGTGTGTGTGTGTGTGTGTGTGTGTGTGTGTGTGTGTGTGTGTGTGTGTGTGAAAAACAGAATCATTTTTATTTATCACGAAGACCACAAATACAATTTCATAGATACAGCAACAAACAAAACCGACCAAAGTATATGAGTATGAGGTTTGTGAGTTTAACGTGGCGTATACTTTGAAATATTAATATATAAATTGTGCTAGTCGATGCTCATTAGGTCTAATTGTATATTTAGGATATTTATGACTGACTGTATCAGTAGTACTTTAAAATTAATTCAGACCTTATATCATTTGATAAATCTCTTAAAATGATTATGTCAAACATTATTGTCGAGAATTATACTCATCTTTTGATGATACACCAGATATTTTGCATAATCTAGCATATTGTTTCCGAACATGTCAGTATTCTTCTTTCTGATCTCATGTGCACTAGCACGAAGTTTGCATATGTTCGGTTTTCCTTGAGTATAAAAGATAAATCTTAAGTATATATTCCTTGGCGATATAATTATAGAGTGTCAGTTTTAAAAATATTTTCTTTTCACTTCTTTAATTACAAACTTTAATCTCTTTATAATCTCTGTTCTCTGGTTGAATATGGAAACTAAATAAGACAAGAACAGAGAGGAAGTTATATTTTGTGTTATGTTTTCCATTCATATCATAAAACACTGCTAGATATACGAATAATCACTACACACCCAATATTATGAGATAAATTAAAAAAAAAGGCAGATATTGTTTTACGCTCACAGGGAATCAGCCTAAATCACCTGATATCCGAAGGTTCATTGCTTTCCTGTTCACACCCTGCAGTCTTGCACGGTCATGTATGAAGATTTTCACGAGGAAGTGTTGGTGAGAAGTACTTAAAAAATATTGTGAAAACGGAGCAGCAATGTATCTGTCTTACTGTATAGGGAAACCACAGCTCTGCACCATACATCATAATAAGAGTTATCGGCGTTGCTTTCGTGTATGTTTCTGCCTGAAATTGAGCGCCTTTGGGTTTGAACCTCTTTTGCTGCTTGTTTAGTAACCAATATGATCAAGGGCTAATTCAAAAGTTCCACTGTTGTGAGAAATTATCCCAAGATGGTAGAATTGATCGGTTGTATTTATATTTTCTCCAGTCCAGTGTGTGTGTGTGTGTGTGTGTGTGTGTGTGTGTGTGTGTGTGTGTGTGTGTGTGTGTGTGTGTGTGTGTTGTATTTATATTTTCTCCAGTCCAGTGTGTGTGTGTGTGTGTGTGTGTGTGTGTGTGTGTGTGTGTGTGTGAATATAGACAGTCAGGTCTCAGTGAGGTTTCGTTATGATTTGGTGTATTGTCTGTGATAATACTATTAGTTGAGGTCGATACTGAGCTAAAAATTTCCTAAATGCAAGAACTGTTAGATGGAACACAAGGTCATTCATGAATGCATCCTTGAATTCATTTTTTTCATTCGTTCATTCATTCATTATATTTACTGTTTATGTAATTCATGTCTGTGTGTCTGTTTATCCATCTGCTGTCTGTCTATTTATTCATCTATCTATGCATCTATCCATCCATCTGATTATGTGTGTGCTTTATTTATTCAGTATATGTCTGCCTGCTTTTCTGTCTATTTTATTTATCGTCTCACGTATCTCACCTTAATTAAATCAAAAACGACAAACACCAAGAAAGCAAGCAAAATTTCGTAAGACACTGTTCTCATTGTATGGGACGAACCGTGTTTCAGTGAACAAAAAAAAAATTAGGAAAACGAACCCAAAGACCTATAACACTGTGAGTGACAGGAACAAGTTAACTTTGAACAAAAGACCAGGACTGTGATGTTTCAGGGCGCAATGACTCTTCCCAGTATTAATGCAGAAAAAAATAACAGTTGCCAAATCTCGCAACATTCCAAGTGTCGTTTTGCAGATTGAAATGAAATTAAACAGATTAATATGTGATATGCTGAGATTATTCTTACAGACCATATAAAAAGGAAAGTCTGTAGTACATTGTAGTTTTTCGTTCCTTATTCAGCCCACATGCTTTTTTTCACAACATTCACATACGTGTTTCCTTTTTGTTTCACTATCCAACATCGAGTTTTGATTGATTATATTTACTGAAGCTACACCGCCACACACAGTAATTAGTGATATAAGATTGAATGAAAATATATTTGTATATAACGTATTATGTTGAGTTTGCTTGCATCATTTTAAATTTTATTACTTGTTTGATTATTTTAAGTAAAAGGCATTTAATCCCAAGGGCAATGCAATCTTTGGGAACCCGTAACATTTATTTTCATTTTGCAGGATTTTGAATTATTATATTACAGATAGTATGTCATCTAATTTACATTATTACGGTACGCTGTTTGGGACTCGGATAGGAATTTGATTGTTTAACAGTATCCATGTTTCATTCATTAAAAGAACAAGACAAGTATCCGTTATTTCTTTCATTATTTTTGGGAACTCCACAACCTCATTTAAAGGCGATAGGAAATTGGACGATCACTTTTCTTTGAATGGCAAATTAAATACAATTTCAGATGGTTTTAATAATGCAAGTTTTATTGCATCAAGTAAAAAAACACGCTGAATGAAGACACATTTTTTCTTAATTTCAACACCTCCCATTTACTTAGCGGAATCTTCAATGTGCAACAAATAAAGTTAACTTAGTGTAGAGAGAAATAAACAGATATTATATTGTTTACAATTATATTTTCACTCGAAATGCATTTTCATGATTTAACAGATGGCACCTTTTGCAAACATAGATGTTATTCAAATTTACTGTCAGGTCGCCATTGAATTGTTGGTTTAGAGAATCTAAATGATTAGTCTACTTGCATGACCGTTAGAAGGACAATACATCTGAGACATTAATAGAATATGTCGTTGTTTGCTGGTAAAAACTGAGTATTAACGTGTTTTCCATTTGCACTGCGTGCACGCGTTTGAAACTCGAAAGTGCGAGTAAAGCATGGAGTTGCACATCACAAACATCTTCTCTTTCTCCTTCCACACCTCTCAATGACAATTGAAACATAAGGCCATCCATAAAATCTTAATCCTTGGAATAAACATTTTAGAGTTGAGTTCTTTTCTTTCATTAGCACTGCTGTCTTTTCATAAACTGATCATTTGGATAATATGGAAACTGATATTATATATCCTTGAGTCAAACGTTTTTTTGTGTGTGTGTGGGTGTGTGTTGTGTGTGATGTAGTGTTCCTCCTTTTTTTATTTCTGTAGTCAGTCTTTTATAATTCTTTCCTTCATTCGGCCCCTCGTCACTCTGTTTGTATTGAGTGAAAACACTCTGCTCGCCTGATAACCGAATTCTCCCATTAGTTTCAGTTGTTTCATCGCACTTTGTTCCAGAGAATAATGAATAAAAGTCCAATCGATAAAATACTACATTACAATACAGTACGATACAATTTTCAAAAAAGAGTGCAATAATATTAACAAGTAGTCTTTATAAACTACCAGCAACTATCTAAAGCAGAAGCAGTTGCTTCGTGATTGCAAACAATTCACTCATCAATTTATGTATGTCTTTAACCATGATTTCAAATCACCTACATTTTCATTTAATTCGGGACTTCTTCGAAAGGAGACAGTGAATCTCTCTCTTTTCGTTCCTGTTTTTTGCTTGGCCAAGATCGCTCGATGTTTTTTCTGTATCGATTGATTATCTGGTTGATTTCTGGTTGTCCCTCTCTGACTGACTTTACAGTGACCACAATCAATATTATTATCGTTTTCCAACAAGATTCCACTATGTATTTCTAAACTTTTCTTTTTGTCTTCAAGCACAGATTGATAGTAAGTCTGTGTTGTCGATAAGCAATCCATGCGTTGCCTCCCCTGATCGTGTATAGCGAGACAGCGCACGCTGAGCACGCCTTGTAGTGCCTGCACTGTGCGTCAAACACGGACTGCCAGTTGTCCTCCTTCCCTCCCTCCACATGTACCGTTTGACTCATACAGCTAGCTGCATTGAATATAATGGCCACAAAATTTGGACAATGCCGACTCACATCAACACTAATATCATTATTGGCATCTTCAAGAGCTGTCTGCGTATCAGCAGATGACATTTCTCTTAAAACGTTTCTGCTTTTGAAGGATCCCATTTTACTTTTTGAAACGACACTTTTTCCTGGCGAGAATCACAACTAGGTTTGTCACAATTGCTAATGATATTCGCTTCGACAGGCATATGCTGCGATTCTACTCTATCCACTACCTTAAAACTAACCATCTGCGTAATAATACCTGTAGAACATAAAAAGTAGTCAATAGTACTGTTTCCATTTACAGTCAAAAAGGTGAATTTTCCTTCAATATCTCCATCAATAAAACCATTTAAAGGAGTGAATTGAAAAGTACTGCAAAGTTCTATCAACGATTTACCAAAACCATTTACAACCTTATCTTGACATGTTCTAACAAAATCACTTTCATCATCAACAAAAAAACCAAAATCACTCAAATCATCTGTCTGTAATGACCAATCCGCAATACGAGCATTTAAATCTCCAGCAAGAATAAAGTGAACATCATCATCTTGCTCGTAGAACGATACCAAAAATTGTTCCAGCATTTGTAAAGTGCAGTCATATTCTTTATCTTTATAATAAACACTATTTATAGGATGATTATACATAGATATGAAAATCAGATCTTTATCAAATTTAAATAGCTGTTTGCATAATCTCACACACAGCACATTATCAATGTTCGTTTTAATTTCTGTAACAAAGTCAGACAAAGATTTTCTTATCAGTAACACAGTTCCCCCAGAACTGCGGCCTCTTCTGGACAGTTTACTCGCTGGAGAATGGAAAACAAGAAATTCACGAAAATGAATACTAAAGTCAAACGAAGGAGACGTAAATGTTTCTAACAAAGTACAAACATCAAATGATGTAATGTAGTTTATAAAGTCAGGGTCCAAAAGTTTAGATGTTAGACCATTGATGTTCCATGAACAAAAAGACAAAGTGTTTTTAACTGGAGAGTGTGTGTTGTGATTGACTGTGTCTGTGTCACTCAGTGTGTTCCTGTCAGAAATGTCATGTGTGTGCGGGTTCACATTTCGGTCTTGACCTGACCCCTATTCCCTGTGAGTGGGGGGTGGTGGTGTTCCCTGCATCACGTGCAGCACGTCCCATGCTCCACGCCTCGTGAAGGCTGGACTGTCGCTCACTGGCTGTCGTTGACCTGGTTCTCCGCTTACACTCCTCGGGTACATCAACACCGCTAACGGGTAGCGTACGTGAGTCAGTGACGTCAGGTGCACGAGGCGAGACACTCCCGCTGTGTGCGTGGTCAGCGACTGGCTGGCTGGCTGCTGTGTTGCGTGACGGCTGTGCACGTTGTGTTGACACGCCGTGTTGCCCAGGTGAAGGGTGTGTATGTTGACCTGGCAGTGGCTGCACACTTCTGATGTGCAGTTTACCTCTGGCGAAGTACCCGCTCTGGCCAGCATCCCAGAGTTCCCTCAGCTGCTTGGATTGACGCCTGGTCAGGTCTTGAGCCACACGGAGCCCGTCCTTCTGCATGCTGGCTCTGGCGTCGTGGTCAGTCATCAGGCTCATCACGTCTCCCCACCTCAAAAACTTGGCAATGATGGGGCGGGGGTGGGGGTTCTGGGGATTGTGCCTGCCCAGTCTGTGAGCCCGTTCGATGAGACCTCTGTCTTTCCAGTCCGCCTTTGTCACGTAGCGGCCCAGGGTCTGCTGAACCTTGTCGGCACAGGCTGCATAGTCTTCTGATCCATCTGCTTCGGGGATACCGAACACTTTCACATTATTTCGTCTAGAGAAGCCCTCCAGACGATCCACTTCATCTTGCAGGTCTGAGAGAGTTTTATTCATTTCGTCGTGCTTCTCACACAGCGATACGATCGCTGTTTTGTTGTCATCAACCGCCAACCGAATGTCTGTGAGTTCACTACACAGGTGTTCTACATTCCCCTTCAGCACGGCGTTCGTTTCTTCTATCTTGCTAAGTGTGTCCCCCTGTCGCTGCAGTGTGTCCCCTTGTTGTTTCAACGTGTCTTCTTGCTGTCTCAGTGTTTCTCCTTGTTTCTTCAACGTCTCTGCCTGACCAGCCATCAGTGTCAACACCTGAGCAATTTGAGACTCAAGTGATGAAAGTCTTGCACCAAGTCTGTCTTCCAGCCCGCTAACAGTCTTCTGTAGTCTTTCGTCAGTATCTGTTGGTCCAGGATTTTTCTCCACATCCCCACTGAGCAGCACACGGCGACATGAGAAGAACACATTAACCAACCTTAATTAAATCAGAAACACAGACAAACCAACCAAACAAGCCACCAAGCAAAAGGATATTCGTAAACACTGATTTTTCATTGATCATGGACGAACTCGATGTTTTCAGTGAGGGCAGAAAAAAAAATCAGGAAAAACAACCATGACCTGATAACACTGCTGAGTGGACAGGAAGACCAGAGACTTAGGCTTTAGCACACAACCGAGAGACCTGGAGGAAATCTGGTGAATAGTTCTCCAGTGTGGCGCCCAATGACTCTTCACACAAATAACGGAGAAGAAAAAGAAGATTTATAGCCGAGTCTAGCTCCAGAATCAGCCGCAAGCTGAACCAAAGTCGGTCGGTTGTTAGCAGATTTGACACGTGAATTAAACAGGTTAACACGGATAGTTAAGTTCGGTGAATCTTACAGACCAGATAAGAGGAAGGTTCTCGCCGTAGCGTAGCATCATCTGTTTTGATTGTCTTTTCCTTTTTCCCTTATTTCAGTCCCCCTTCTTTTTTTCTCGCTTCCTTCCATCATTCTTTGTTTCCCTTTCGTTTGTTTCTACCTATCCAACCCATCAGTTTTATTTGTTTATTTATAACAACAGCATCAGCAACACCGCCACCACCACCAACAATAATGATATAAATAATGACAGTGAAAATAATAATGATGATAATAATAACAATAATAAGATGATTATTATTATCATTATTATTTTTATTTATTAATATTATTATTATTTTGGATATAATGGGATATGATGGAGAGGGGCAAAGGAGCAGTCTTTGGGAACCCGGGTCATATATTTCATTTTCAGGAAAACTTTTGAAATTAATAATTACAGAAGGGTATGTCCTAAATGATACCATTATTACCGGAGAAGTGTTTGGAGACATCGGAACAGGAAGGCAGCTGGCGTTTACAGATATTTCCATGTTTCGTTTACATTTAAAAAAAATACAATATTCGTTATTTCTCTCATTACTTTTTGCCGTACTCCACACCTCAGTAAGGGCGATAGGATATTGGATCTGGTGCCCTTCTTTAAACTTTGTAAATTAAAACATGTTTTGACAGACAGTGTTATGATATAATGCAGTTTTAGATAATTCAAGTATAAAACTGAACTGGAAGTAACACTTTTTTCTTTAATATAATTAAGCATCTCGCATTTACTTAGTCGGTCATTCAGTGTAGGCCAACAGACAAACTTAAGCTTAGACTGCACAGTGTAGAAGAGGGAAATAGAACAAGTATATATTTTTATTTACTTTATGTATATTTTGACTCGTTGCAGTTTTCAATAAAATAAAGCACGGCTTTTGCAAAACGAGACAACTGCTTATTGTTATTTATTCACATGCGTCGCCCATTGACATTGTTGGTCGTTGAGAGAATGCAGACAAACATAGGTCTACTTCGCACATACCATGGTTAGGAAGGACAGACACAGTTCGAGCCAGTTTAATAGTACTTGGTGCGGGTAGTTTGCATGGTATGAAAGAGTCTTACGAGTAATTTAAGGCAGGTGTTAAGTATCATTTCATCGTGCGTGCCCGGTTTGAATACTGTGAACAGTGCTTTAGGAGTGATAGAGGCATGGTTGTTTTATGTTTGACACAGATACACGTTCTCTCTCTCTCTCTCTCTCTCTCTCTCACTCTCTTTCTCAATGACAGATTGGAAAAAACAGGCCATGCCTAAAATCTTAATCCTTGAATATAAAACATTTAGAGTTCTGAGATCTCTCTTTCTCTCTCACCCTCTCAGTCTATCTGTCTGTCTTTCTAAACTGTCTCATTGTGGATGAAATATGGACTGATATTTGATATATCTTTGAGTGAAACTCGTGTGTGTGTGTGTGTGTGTGTGTGTGTGTGTGTGTGTGTGTGTGTGTGTGTGTGTGTGTGTTCCCTCCTCTTTCTCTCTACCTGTTCTGTCAGTCAGTCTGTTTATATATTGTCTTGTCGCCTTTCTCTGCCCCCCTCGCCAGCGGGGTATGGAGAAAAGGCACGGGTCTGCGTGGCGCCTGAGTACACCGACACGTTCTCCCAGTCTGGGGAGGCCTTCTCGTGTTTCACTCAGCGAAATCTGTTGTTACCAGAGAATAATGCAATACAGTGCAATACAATACAATACAATACATTACAATACAGTACGATACAATGAATACAACACAACAGAGTACAATAAATACAACACAGTACAGTACAGTATAATACAATACAGTACTATACAATAAAGTGCAATGAAACGCAGTGCATTACAGTGCAATGCAACACAACACAACACAATATGATGTGATATGTCTGTTCTTACACATATCAAAACGACGTTAAATGAAAGTGCTACCACTTTAATTCGGTGCACTTCATTACAAAGAACACATATGATCTCTCTGTCTCTGGTTTGTTTCTCCCTGTCTCTCTTTCTCTCACTGTATCTCTGTGTCTCTCTGTATCTGTCAGTCTGTCTATCTGTCTGTCTGTCTGTCTGTCCCTCTCTCTCTCTCTCACGTACACACACACACACACACACACACACACACACACACACACACACACACATTTACACAGATACAAATCCGAACGTGTAGATACCTACAAACGCATGACCTCACTCGCGCGCGCGCGCTCACACACACACACACACACAGATACAAAGACACATACACACGCACGCGCGCGGGCGCGTACGCACACACTCACATACTTTGCACAAAAGGATTATCGGTAAAGTAAATCCCGATGGTGAAAGGCATTTACTTAATCCGTGTCCAGAGGGGGCGTAACGGAGTCCGGAGATAATCATGCGAGACAATCCTTTGGCAAGAAGCAGTAAAGGTCCCCTTTTTCACCTTAACTCACTCAGTACGGCCAGTCCTCTCTTCTCCTCTACACAGACCCCTCGGATGTCCAGTGGTGTCTCAATGACCCACCTTTAGCTTCCGTCGTCAGAATTGTGGTATTCTTTGTCAACATTCACCTCTTCAGTATAAGAGCCTTCCGCTTGCAATATTTTAATGGTGGTAATTGGGGTGAAACGCTTAAGTGGTCCTACCTTCTGTTAGTAAAATCCACAGGTAGGGAAACGTCGTGTACTTTTATTATACATCATCATGTCTTTAAACGCTGAATACGTGCATACATGTCTTTACACACTGAGCACATGCATACACGTCTTTACATACTGACTACATGCATACACGTCTTTACATATTCACATTTGTGTACATGTAGTGCTTACACTTCAGACGGAGTGCGCGCGTGAGCGTGTGCGTGCGTGCGTATTTGAGTGTGTGTGTGACCGAGAGAGAGAGAGAGGGCTGGGGGCGGGGGGCAGAAGGGAGTGCGTGTCACTATAGACAGAGATGTGCCGATTCAGTAATGGCTGTCCGGTTTGAAAAGAAAAGAAAAGAAACAAATAAACTGTAAAAAAACAACATCAAACAAACTTGGATGGGTATCTTGTGAAATTACCTACGTTGTGTTATGATAATTGTTGTCAAAATACTGTTTCGTTGTTGTCATTGCTTCGGATATGCTATTTACATAATTTGCTACAAAATGCACCAAAACAAAAGATTATTTGTATTATAGTTACACATGGACTGACCCGCGCGCGTGCACACACACACACACACACACACACACACACACACACACACACACTGCAGATTGAGATAATCTATGGATTATACTATAGACATATATGGTATGCTTGCATGCAGACGAAGAAGAATGTCATTGTACCGATTTAGTAACTTAATGGTAACTTACAGTATTACATGACACAGCTTCACAGAGCAACCATGAACTCGGTAAATATCGGCTATCCATCCTTTATAACCAGAACAGGCATGAATGACCAACTAATCACAATCAGATGGGAATTCATTCTGACGGCGCGGCGGTGGACTTATGTATATGACGTCAATTAAGGATTAACGTCATCTTTCTTTTTTTTCTTTTCTTTTTCCACTGTGGCAGCTTAAATGGACTCATGGTGACAGATTCCATATGTTGGTATTTGATGCTCTGTCTGTCGCTTTGGCGACACCTTTGGCTAAGAATTTTTTTTTATAGATCTGAAGAAATGAACCAGAAACAACAAAAATAATATGTCACGCGCGAACGCACACACACACACACACACACACTCACACTCACACTCGTATGCACCCCCCCTCCCTCACCCCCCCCCCCCCCCCCCTCCACACACACACCTTTTCTCTGTGTGTTCCTTTGGCCACATGCGTGGAAGGGAACATGAAGACCTTAGTACTTTTGTCAAGAACTGAACGTGGGACCTATATACACAGCTAAGAAACCAGCCAACCCACCATCCCGCCTTTTTAATTAAAAAAAAATCAAAGGAAGAGCAGGAAGGATGGAAAGAATGAAATAAAGAAATGAAAGAATACCAGGGGATTAACAGAAAAGAAAAAGGAAGAACCAATGAAAGAGAGAGAGAGAGAGAGAGAGAGTGTGAGAGAGAGAGAGAGAGAGTGTGAGAGAGAGAGAGAGAGAGAGTAGTCTGTTGACGAAGGGAGGATGTTGACCTGAAAAGACTGGCATACCTGGCGGTGACGATGACACAACGTGTCAATAGTCTATGTCTGGCTGTCATTATCACTGCTCCAGCTGCAAGAAAAGGCAGAGAGACTCCAATGCCTTCTGAACAGCCCCAAAAGACAGCCCCAATTTTTGGAGCTTCCGTTTATTGTCGCCATTGTTCACCGACCGCGGTGGGTTTTTTTTTAGACAAGACAGGTACACACGTTGGCACGAACCAACACACTCGCGGTCACGCGTAAGGCAAATTCACACTCACAGTCCACCCCCCTCCCTTCTCTCTCTCTCTGTGTCCGTCTGTCTCTTTCTCGACAGACGCAGAGGATGGGGGCATTATGGCGTGTTTTTTTAATTTTATTTATTTATTTATTTTTTTTTTTGTTAAAGCTGTGTGCATATATGAAATGATTGGTACATAGACAAGCTTGGAGCTTTCTTTCTTTTTTTTTTTTTTTTTTTGATGAAGTGTCTGGGTTTGTTCCAATGTAACTTTTGTTTATCTGTTGCGCTTGCTGAATTGGAAGCACAAGCAGTATTGACTTGAATTTGTGTTCCTTGTGTATGAAGAGTTACTACTCTTTATTGGTGTTAAAGCTAAACATTTTAAAAAGATAAAACATTGATTATATTCAGTTAGTTTTCAGTTATCAATTCTATCCATTATCGGATTGTATTCATTAGCAGTTAAATGTTGCTGATGTTTCCTTTTTTAGTTTAAGGTTTACTAAGACGTGCGATTTTTGTCAAACTACGTTGCACTTGAACGCATTTATGTATGTATCTATGTATGTTCTACATTTCCAGTACAAAATTTGACAAAAACTGACTACTTGAATCTGTACTTGAATAAGTTTTGTCGTATTTACAATAAAAAGATCAGTGTTAAAAATGAAAATGTCAGCATTTCTTGGTTCATATTATCTAGAATTCTTGCAATAGTTGTAGGCTGATAGAAGTGTTCTCTTTTGTTGCAGATGAAGACCCAGACCGTGAAATGATCGGCAAACCTAACTGGCAACACGGATATCGGAACGGAAACGAACAATAACAGCTCCTGCACAGACAGTATGAATCCAGAATAACACAGTTCCTTAGCTTCTTGTTGAAATGTGCGCGCAGGTTTTCATCCATTATGAATGCAGGCTAGGAATCTAAACCGTCTTCAGCGTAGGAAGTGAACACGCGGTCGACCTTTTTTCCTCATCCTGTACATCACAAGGGAACCTGTTCACAAAGCTGTGAAGCGCTGTGAGCCATAGCCAGTCACCATGTCGACCGAGTTCCGGACCAACTACAGCCATGGATACGTGGTGGAGTACCTGGACAGCGGGGAAGAACGGTGCAGCTCGTGGCTGCTGATCCCGGCAGAGAACCTGTGGCCCGAGGCTTTCCGGGGCTTCCTATACATCCTGGCTCTGGCCTACTTCTTCATGGGCATCGCCATCGCCTCGGACGTGTTCATGTGCAGCATCGAGGTGATCACCAGCAAGAAGCGCAAGGTGGTGCGCTGGGACGAGGAGCGGCAGGAGAAGGTGGAGCGGGAGGTGCTCCTATGGAACGAGACGGTGGCCAACCTGACGCTGATGGCGCTGGGCAGCTCCGCCCCGGAGATCCTCCTGGCCACGGGCGAGATGGTCGGGGATATCGACGAGCGCGGCGCCAAGGACGCCCTTGGCACGTTCACCATCATCGGCAGCGCGGCTTTCAACCTGCTGATCATCACGGCGGTGTGCGTGTTGAGTGTGCCCACGGGCCAGGTCAAGTCCATCAAGGAGCTGGGAGTGTTCATCGTCACCAGCATCTGGTCCATCTGGGCCTACGTGTGGATGCTGCTAGTGGTCCGCTACATCACGCCCGGCGAGATCGACCCCTGGGAGGCCTGGCTGACGCTGGCCTTCCTGCCCCTTTTCGTCATCATCGCCTACTTTACAGACCGCGGCTGGTGCTGTTCCGGCAAGAAGAAGATTGAGGGCGTGGACAATGAGGATGATGCGGATGTAAGTTTGTGGTGTTTTACACGGTGTGGTCACTTTACTATCATTGTTTGTGGTGTTTACACGGTGTGGTTACTTTGCTATCATTGTTTGTGGTGTTTTACACGGTGTGTTTACTTTGCTATCATTGTATGTGGTGTTTTACACGGTGTGTTTACTTTGCTATCATCGTTTGTGGTGTTTTACACGGTGTGTTTACTTTGCTATCATCGTTTGTGGTGTTTTACACGGTGTGGTTACTTTGCTATCATTGTGGTGTTTTACACGGTGGGGATACTTTGCTTTCATTGTTTGTGGTGTTTTACACGATGTCACTTTACTATCATTGTTTGTGGTGTTTTACACGGTGTGGTTACTTTACTATCATTGTTTGTGGTGTTTTACACGGTGTGGTTACTTTACTGTCATTGTTTGTGGTGTTTTACACGGTGTGGTTACTTTACTATCATTGTTTGTGGTGTTTTACACGGTGTGGGTACTTTGCTGTCATTGTTTGTGGTGTTTTACACGGTGTGGTTACTTTGCTATCATCGTTTGTGGTGTTTTACACGGTGTGGTTACTTTGCTATCATTGTTTGTGGTGTTTTACACGGTGTGGTTACTTTGCTATCATTGTGGTGCTTTACACGGTGTGGTTACTTTGCTATCGCTGCTTGTGGTGGTGTTTACACGGTGGGGATACTTTGCTTTCATTATTTGTGGTGTTTTACACGATGTCACTTTACTATCATTGTTTGTGGTATTTTACACGGTGTGGTTACTTTACTGTCATTGTTTGTGGTGTTTTACACGGTGTGGTTACTTTACTATCATTGTTTGTGGTGTTTTACACGGTGTGGTTACTTTACTGTTGTTGTTGGTGTTGGTGTTAACACGGTGTGGGTACTTTGCTATCGTTGCACGTGTTATTGTTTGTATCTTAACATTGTTTTTTTTCTTCACATTATGTTCTTGTCATATTCATACTAGATCTTAGAGCAGCAGGATTACCGCTGTATCAATGCACATTATTGTTTATTTAATTATTCTTTGTTGCTGTTGTTATATTATCAGCGTTGATTAAAAAAACAAAAACAAAAAACAACAACAAAGACCCCACAAAAAACAATAACTTATAAATGCAGTCAAGGAACCACAGCTAACCAACCTAATGTACCTCAAATTATTAATACATCCACAAAAATTGTTTCAAAGATCATGCACGCTTGCGCTCATATTCAATGACAAAATCACATGCACCTACCCTTGCCCATGGGATATAGGCATACAAACACACAGGCGCACACACGGCCGGCAACACTTGCTCGCACGTGGAATAAAAGAAAATGAATAAAACGAAAGTGGGCCAGAGAACTCACCTGAGTTACAAATCTAACCATCACATTCATTATTTCGAGTGCACTTTGTGTTGGTAAAAGGGAAATAAAAGGAGCGGACAAAAGGTGAGAACAGCACGGGATTGCTCGATCTGTTGAACAGCCTTGAAACCCTTCTCAAACAGCCCCAAATTTACGGCCAGACAGCAGTCAACTTTCGCGCCAGAGCTCTTAAGCCTCTGATCCATTGTCTGGGATTTCTGCACTGGTGTGTCCGTCTTCGGGTCGACGGACAGAACCGATGTGGTCTTTCCACGAGTCCGACGTGAGCTCACATTCTATCTGACAAAGCCGGCACACACACACACACACACACACACACACACACATGTATATATCGCATGCTTTTCATGTGAGCCCCGCGTGCACGTCGTTTATTCATTTTTTAAAATTTTTTTATCGCAGATTTGACACTGGCTGGCCCTTCCAATGTTCACTTGCTGGCTTAACGGAGCTTTACAATGCATGTTCTTTTTTTATGCGAACAGCAGTTTGCCAGACGACAAAGGCCACGACATGAAAAATAAAGCTCAGGATACGATAGTTATGGCAGAGCGGTTGGAGCGTTGACTCCTGTTGGGGACCGATTTAGAACCGTATGATGGCGTCTCAGAGGTGGGGTGGTGGTGGTGAGTTTTCCGATATTAGTGATCAACATATGACTGCCTGCTTTAATACCTTAAAACCCCTTTATGTGTATACACATACAGAATATCGAACACTTACGTTAAAGATCCTGAAATCCATGACAGTGTTTGGTGCTGTATGAAAACACAAACATGCCTAGTATCCATACCCCCTGAAACCGAGTATGGTTGCCGAGGTGTCGGGGTTATGACGGTCATGTACATAAAAGCCGACTCTTCGGTACGAAGGGACTTGGGAGTTAAGCTAACGAAGAGGAAAACTGGAAGTCAGTGCCAGTGTTGCGCAAGGCCGGGACGTAATATTGGGTTGGCTGGCATCTGGCAGAGAATGACACATTGTGAATCGGCGCCTTTAGGGACTTTTTGATGTTTTCAATTGTTTATTATCATGTTTGCCTCTGTGTGTGTGTGTGTGTGTGTGTGTGTGTGTGTGTGTGTGTGGTGTGTGTGCGCGCGCGCGAGCGTGTATGTGTGTGTGTGCGTGTGTGTGTGTGTGTGTGTGTGTGTGTGCGTGTGTGTGTCGTGCGTGCGTGCGTGTGTGTGTGTGTGTGTGTGTGTGTGTGTGTGTGTGTGTCTGTTTGTCTGTGTCTTTGTGGGTGTCTGTGCACGTGCGTGTGTGTGTGACTCTCTCTTTCCACCTCCCCATTTCCCTCCTCTCTCCTCTCTATTCCACTTCCACCCTTTTCTCTTTCCATCATCATCAGCATCATCATCGTCGCGTTGTAATCAACAATATACAACATCATCATCATCATCGTCATCATCACCATCATGATTAATATTATCATTGCCAAATTCATGCATTTGTAAAACACAAACAGTAAAATTGCAAACAGTTATCACTTCTGCTGGTGCTGGTCGATGCAGAAAACACACCTGTTAATCAGAAAAGAAAACTATCGTTGAACACAATTTATAATAAACAGAGAATGAGGGAAAAAAGCATAAAATAAATCAATAAATGAAATAAATTATTCTGTATTGCTTTCTCCAAATCGTAATACAATATTGTCAAAGTGCGGTGAAAGCGAAAAAGATCGTCAATGCTTTTACAGGATTTTCGCCCCTAAAGTAAGAATGGTGATAATGATTTGAGAAATGGGGACAAAATATACATGTTAATGTGTATTTGTGTGCCATATGCGTGCGCGCGCGCGCGCGTGTGTGTATGTGCGCGCGCGCGTGCATGCGTGTGTATATGTGTACACTTGTGTGTGTATTTGTGTGTGAGTGTGCGCGCGTGTGTGTGTATTTGTGTGTGAGTGTGCGCGCGTGTGTGTGTATGTGCGTGTGTGTGTATCTGTGTGTGTGTGTGTGTGTGTGTGTGTGTGTGTGTGCCCTCTCTGTATGTACACACACATATGATATGTAATAGCAGCTATGTTTTAAACAATCTTTCTCTACGTTATACGGATAATCTGTGAGGATCCATCTGGCTTGTGTGGCGTTTCCCGTTTGACAGTTAGGGACAGTATCAGGTCCCCTTTAAAGCTGATTGATAGGGGATAATTAGATCGGTGGTGCTATTCCGGATATTTTGACATGATATGCTTACTCCCAGATTGTGTGTGTGTGTGTGTGTGTGTGTGTGTGTGTGTGTGTGTGTGTGTGTGTGTATACTTGTGTCTTTGTGTGTTTGTGTGCGCGCGCGCGTTTGTGCGTGTGCTTGCGCATGTGATATGTTTTCACACACACACACACACACACACACACACACACACACACACACACACACACACTCAACCACACCACTTTCATCCATCTCCTCTCCTCTCCCAACACCCGCCTCAACCTTGTCCATGCATTTACGTTCACCTCCGTTCCGTGTCCCACACAACAGGACGTGGCGGTGAGGGTGGTAGGACATCAGCACCAGCACTTCACGCGCACCGTGCCCAAGGAGCTGCGCGTGCTGGAAGCCCAGAAAGCCCACAGAATGAGGTGAGTCAGTCAGTCAGTCAGTGTGTGTGTGTGTGTGTGTGTGTGTGTGTGTGTGTGTGTGTGTGTGTGTGTGTGAGATCGTCTGCTTCCACTGCCCCACCCCCACCCCTAACCTCCCAAATTTTCTCATCCCTTCTGGTCACAATGTCCACAATCACCAGTGTGTGTGACGGGACATTAAACAAGCTTCCTCCTCCTCCTTGCGCAACGTTTGAATTTGTGGTGAATGATGGAAAACTTTTATAAAGAGTATCCTGGAACACCTTCTTCAAGAAGCCACCGGTGAAATGTTTGTGCTTGACATTATGCAGATCCTTTCAGTCAATCAGGAAATTTGTATACTGAGAGACTGGTTTTAATGCACACACCATGTAACACTGAGAAAGAACAAGAGCACGAAGTTAAGAAAGTATTACTCAGGCAAGCAAGCCAACAAACGAAACACTCAGCTTGACACGAATTTGAAAAGGAAAAGAAAACAGTATCTAAAATCAACAGCAGCAGCAACAACAACAACCATATCACATGTTCTAACAGTAAACACTGTAAACTACTACATGCATAAAAATACTCACATGTGTAACCATAAGACATATCTACAAAACAGCAACAAAAACAACAACCATATCATATGTTCCGACAGTAAACACCGTAAACTACTATATGCAGAAAAATTCCCACATATGTAACCGTAAGACATATCTAAAAATTAAAACAACGACAAAAACAACAAACACATCACATGTTCTGACAGTAAACACAATAAACTATTACATGCAGAATAATTCTCACATATGTAATTGCAACAGAACATTAAACAAAAAACAAACAAAACAAAACAAAAAATGAGAAGCTACGATAAATTTACCACGGCGAAAAACAGAAAAGTAGGACAAAAAACCCCCCAAACAACCCAACCCAACACACCGAAAACAACCAACAAATAAAGCGGAAGGAACAACGTGTCGCTTTTAAACTAAGCTACGATAAATTTACCACGGCGAAAAACAGAAAAGTAGGACAAAAAAACACACCCAAACAACCCAACCCAAAACACCGAAAACAACAACAACCAACAAATAAAGCGGAAGGAACAACGTGTCGCATTTAAACCAAGAGTATTATATTTTCTGCCGTTCTCAGCTGGCCGAAAGGGTGGAGCGAGGGAAAGGGACAAAGGCCTTTAGGAAAGATAAAACTGGGTTTGACCTGCTTAGTGCTTTCAATGCGGAGAGGGAAGGGAAAGGAAAAGGAAGAAACAGAACACACCAAACAGGCAAAAAAACAACAACGCTACACGCACAGTGGCTCAGCGCTTCTCGGTCAAGTCGAAGTTTTGTGTGGGTGAATAGCTATAACAGATTAAAGGGTCAGGTATATTTTCAGGTTGTCCGTTGTCCGCCGCCAACTCTGTGTTCTGTCATCTGTCAGTCTGTCTGTCTGTTCCAGTCTCTGTAATTCTCACTGTTACACACACACACACACACACACACACACACACACACACACACACACACAAGAAACCAAACCAAACAGACAAACCAAAAAGACACACCCCTGAATGTCTTGAATGGTTGGATTGGCAATCCTGTTGCTGTAAGCAATATGCAAGAGAACTAACAAAAGAAGAAGAGAAGTTAGTACACACACACACACACACACGCACACACACACACACACACACACACACACACACACCTTCCTCGAATGGTTGGACCGGCAATCCTGTTGCTATGAGCAATGAGCAAGAGAGGTAAGAAGAATGCGTGGAGAAGTGTATTAGTTATTGTTCATGTTTTGACTGGTGTTATATTACAGCGACACTTAAACGTTTAACAGTGTAGATGTATGTTCGTGTTGTCTTGTATCATGTCAATTTATAGACCGTCGAACAGCATCCTGTTACGTATGTTGTGTTATAGGGACTTCTTAGTATTGATAGATTGTAGATAATTGTTTCGTGATAGAGTTTCGTATGGAATTTCATTCTGTGCTATTCTAGTAATGTTTAATATGGAATTTTATCCTATGCTATTCTGTTGACATGTAGTTTTGTTGATGGTTACGTGATGTTGCATTGCACTGTTTTGTGCTGCATTGCATTGATTTTTGTGTGTGTTTTGTATTGCTATTGCATTGATTTTTGTGTGTGTTTTGTATTGCTATTGCATTGATTTTTGTGTGTGTTTTGTATTGCTATTGCATTGATTTTTGTGTGTGTTTTGTATTGCTATTGCATTGATTTTTGTGTGTGTTTTGTATTGCTATTGCATTGATTTTTTTTCGTGTATTTTGAATTGCATTGTACTGTTACATTGTGTTGGGAGTGTTGCATGTGTGAATGTGCGTTTACGCGTGTGTGTCTACGCCTGCTTCTCATGTACTCCACCCAGTGTGACAAATAACACACCAAACACAAACCGACAGTACCAAACACCACTCCTGGGGAAACAAAATCGACAGAAAATGTCCACAGAAAGTAAGCCATGCATTTGACTGTTTACGTTCATCATTCTGACGACATACAAGACAAAGGGAATTCGAGCCACGAGACAATTGTGGTAGAGCATCTGCACAGGACAAGGAATGAATCATGTAAACAGCCCTCATAATAATAATAATAATAATGGTATTTATATAGCGCTGGATCTTGTGCAGAGACAAATCAAAGCGCTTTCGCACCAGTCATTCACACGCATTCTAATACTGCAGAAACTAAAGACAAGGAAGGGCAGGCAAGGGAGGCTATTTTGGGAAGAGGTGGGTTTTAAGGCCAGACTTGAAAGAGCTGAGTGTGGAGACTTGACGAAGCGAAAAAGGAAGTTCATTCCAATCGCAAGGTCCAGCTTTTGACGTGTGGTACAGCTTGCAACTAAAGCGCACTACCGTGCTCTTTTCTCTTTCTGTCCCTTTGTTCTTTTCGACTGAGCGTATGAACGCGAGAACGCGCGCGAGCACACACACACATACACACACATGTACACACACACACACACACACACACACACACACACACACACACACACACACACACACACACACATACATAAGCGCGCGCGCGCGCTGTTTTCTTAGTTCCACCGCACTGGAGAAAAAAAAAAACTTTTAAAGGGAGAAGACGGTGTGCAGGCAAGAAAGCAATGAAAGAAGGACGCCACCAAACAAGCAGCCAGTGTTGGTGATCGGGTATAGCAGTCTAGGAGAACGGGTGGGAATTGCGGGGGGCCTGTCTACCCACAGAACACTGCATTGACACTACCACAGCAACACTGTACATTAAGATAGACTGTGGGGGTGGGGGTGGGTGGGGTGGGGAGGGTTGTGTTTCTTTTTCGCTTTATGTTGCACCCCAGAAAAAAGTCTTAAACTTAGGAATGAAAGTCCCACTCCTCACAATCGACTGTCGAACCAAAGCAACGATTTATATATACTCTGAGACTGCACCCATATACATATTCATGTTACGTGTAAACTGTGTGTTTCAAAGAGAGGCTCGGTGTGTGTACCTTGCACTTTCACTTCTTATGTATGATGAATATTGCTGTGGGGCACGCATTTAAATTACCAACTGTAAAAGCACAAATTAATTCTTTTGCGGTATTTTTTTTAAATTTTTATATCTGACCTGGAAAGCTACTCTTAAATTGTCCGCGAACGGCTGTGCATCGGGCACTGGAGGGAGTACCAGATTGAATTCTGAACTTAACTTTCCATGCTTAAACGAAGAGAAGGCATAATAGTTCCATGAAATATTCAGTATGTTTTGCGTCAAGTGATAATCACTTCTTCTTGCCAATACTTTGAACACGGAATTTGCAAATTAAATATATGATATTTGAGCACCAATTGCTTCGCAAAATCAGAATGATAGAAATGTTACTGATATTTTAAAGCCCGGAAAACATCTTTTTGTGTGAATCTTACGTGAATGAAACGTTGTTGCTTTTTTATATTGCTGAAACGCTCATCTTTTTTCTAACTGTAAGGTTTATTTCTCATTGAAACTTATCCGTAATCAGTTAATGGGCTAATCTTTTTATCTCAGTCTTCTTTTTTCAAGCAATTGAAACCTGACCCAATTGTGTTGAATAAATTCCCATTCATTGGATTCGAAACTAGTTGTAAAATCTGAAAATCCTTGTATTTTTGTACAAAGAAAAAAATTCAAGACAGTCATTATTGACATCGTGGATGCAAACTCGGGGAGGTATGTGTCATAAAAATTCTAGAACAGATGAGGTCTCGCTCATCTTGAATGCAACAAAGGAAGGATGGACGAAAGATAGCAACCAACAAGAGAAAAAGGCCCGTGTACCGTGGTCTGCCACATCCAGTGGGTAATGAGTCTATGAATAATGATGGATAGCCAAATGAGGACGTCGCAGACCAGAAAGAACGGTCATGTTGACGTGCCAACCTGTGTGCTGTGTTTCTGAAACAGGCTACTGACGATAGGCATCAAGTATTCTGGGTCCGAACACAAAACTCACGCTCGTACATACGCTCGCACAAACGCACATACGCTTGTGCACACACACACACACACACACACACACACACACACACACACACACCACACACACACACACACACACACACACACACGTAACATCGCGATCCGCAAGCAGTTGGCAATGGAAACGGAGCAATACCACAACGAGCCCCCCCCCCCCCCCCCCCCCCCCCCCCTCCCCCATTCCATTCTCTTCCAATTTGATTTCTGGCTCAAATGATATTTATAGAGCTTAAGTACATAAGGAATTACGAAATGAATCTAGAACTAAAATATTTAGGGACTTAAATAGTACCACTTAAAAACTTAGTGATTATTTTAACTTAGTGATTTCTCGGACAAAGCGTTTGGCCGCGGTATTACTGGAGCATCGGGGCTCCATTTTTTTCATGTAATTGTGGAGACACTTGTTTGCTCCATGCTGATTGTGTTGGTGATTTGAAACGTGCCTGGCTGCAGTATTGTGCCAACAGTTGTGTCGTCATCTGCATGCACACAAGTAAAACTGACATGGATACAAAACAGACTGATGTTAATTCAGATCTCATGGAAGACTTTTAGCTGACACGGAAAAATATAAACACAGACAGCTTAAAAAGTAATGTTTTAACAACAGAAAATGTCAAACAAGAAGGAAATGAATTCTTTGAAGTTGCCCTCGACATTACATTATAGGGTTCAATGCATTCTCAGTTTACATACCAGCCGCGCGATCTGCAAAAACCTGATGACAACAACTCGCCTGTAATAGCAATCTACACACTACTTGTAGATGACGACACAACTGCCAACCGCTTAGAAGGTCAGGCTTCTTTTGTTCGTCTTGTGATCTCAATTAATTTGTGCTTTTACAGTTTTGTCGATATGCCCGGGTGAGTACGAGTCTTCATTCACTCACGCGTGTCTACACGCTAAAAATGAAAGTAATGACGGAGCATACCTGATGGTTTTTGTGTTGTCATAACACGACCTGGAGTTTTATGTGTGGCTGGATGTCGTGCCTCCCATACCCCCACCTGCAGTAACAGACACTAAGAGACTGGCACTGAGTAACAAAACAACATGGTTCTGTTATCATCTGTGCTGTGATTCTCCTTGTCTTCTTTCAAATCGGGAGAACGGGTCCCCTCGTTCCGTGTTACATGTACATGTATGTAAACTTACATCCCTGCATGTGTGAAAAAAAAACTTGAATTTTAATACGATGTTTCCCCCCGTTTGCTTGTATTTTGTTTGTTTATGCTTTTGTGACATTTCGTTTGTAATATGCTTGTATCCATTGTACGGGATCAAGAAAATCTTGTTCACAACAGTACTTAACATGAATAAACTTTCATTTTGCATATGGAATTAACTATCCGGAGCATAATAAGTACACGAATATACTTTCTCGCTTCATGACATCTTTTGCAGGCGTAAAATAAACAGCTGTAACCACCAGATACACAAACATATGCATATTCCATTAATATTTTGTTAACTTTTCAGTGTTATAAGTTTGGGTTCTGCCGGGTAAGTAACTTGTTAGATCTGCCTTGAAGCTGTAGCTATGCTTGTTCCACAGGCTAGCCTACGTTCGGAAGCGTAGCAACAACGGGGGAGACTGGGGCTGTGTTCTGTTGCTTTGTGTTATCTAGCAAAGCTGTTTTGCCCAGCATGTATTTGTTTGTGTGATTGATGTTTAGTTCCTTCCTATCTGGCGTGCTTCCCAGTCTCTGATATCTTGTGTCCCCCCCCCCGTTCTTTCTCTCGTAGTGAGTGGATAGAAATAGGCAATAATTATAGACGAGGATAGGTTTTTGTAGAGATACAGTAGCAGGTTTGTTGGTGTTGTTGTTTTCAATTGATTTGAATCGTTAGAAATTAATTGGCGTGGATTATGTTCTTGTTTTGAGCGTGCCAGTTTTGTGGTTCGGTTCTCATCATTTTTCAGTCATCATTTTTCAGTGATCTGGTAGTGTTGATGATTAAATTCGTTTGTTCGTTTGGTTATGTAGTTCTTCATAGTCAGTAGTAGTGAACTGTGTAGTTGTAGTATTGTGAAGACAATTTGTTATAAAGGGTGATGGCCGTATAGTGTGTGTGTGTGTGTGTGTGTGTGTGTGTGTGTGTGTGTGTGTGTGTGCGTGTGCGCGCGCGCGCTCATTTTGAGTGACTAATTTGTAATTAGCTTAGAGTTATTGATTGTATATCTTCTGTCGCCTGTACAACAGTCGTATTCGCAGATTTACTTCGAAACATGCGTGAATGCCAAGAACTTCAAAACTTGTTCACAGTTATATTTGAATCGCGGTGTATTTGCGCAATACAGTTACATGAGTAGTAATTTTTTTTGGATAAAAAAGGGGGGTTGTAGGGTGGGGGGAGGGGGAGGTTCTGACGCAATTATGGCTTTACCAAAGAGACGAACAGACGAACAGTTGCCTGCAAAATTGACTTTCTTGAGCCAACAAGAAACACATGGTAAAATATATATATTATTGATGGACTCCATCTACCTCAACGATGTGTCCTCGTCAACGGTAAACCTGCTCAAAGAAACACATTACGTGTAGTTTCCTTTTAATGTCCATGTACAAGTTTCTTCTTAATGTTCATTTACAGAGATAGAATTTATTTTCAAATCTATTTTGGTGTAGTATTTTTATCTCTGCTTGACTTACGAGCTGGCAATTTTTGTGCTTGTCCTAAATGGTTCATGGACTGCGTCACAAACTGGTCTTTGTTGTGCTGAGTCGTATTTCAAGAACAGTAAGAACAAAAAAGGAGTAGAATGGTTGAATAGATGATAATCAACAAATAAAAAAGGCGGCGATTTTGTTTGCACATTTTCCTGCTACCTTGTTTTCCATACCGTCTCCGTGGCGTTACTCCCGCGCTGTGTAGTCACAGGTCTCTGTCGGTGCAAGCAGTGCACTGTGAGCTATCAATATCAGGTTTCCAAGAGTCCATTTACGAGAGAAGCGCCTGCGTTTTTGCTGAGTAGGTGTTTAGTGGTACATGCTTCGCTTTAGATATGCAAGATACCCTCTGCTTAACATCCTATTGACGACAGTAAAAATATTGGTCGTCAGTCACAGAACCACTCTGGTTATAGGATCCAGATAGGACAGAAAGGTTCCACAACGGGATTACGATTACTAAAGGGGTTCAAACCCATACTCTCCCAGTCCATGATACTTAACACTGCGATTGTAACTTTGAGATTTCTAACATCGCGAAGTCTAAAACCAACCTTACACGTGTGTTCTTAAAACAAACAAATACCTGGTCTGTTTCCCCACGCGCAGTTTGACTACATAACTTTATTATTTGTGTAATGGTGCACATACCAGACTGCAACACTTTTGACGTGGATTGGATTCCGATATGAATTTGTATCACTGGAACTTGAACTGGTGAAATCCGCCATCTCCTCTTGCGCTGCATCATTTGGCTGGTTGTTCGCTGTGTAGTGGTGTAGTGGGTTTTAATAATTGTTGAATAATTGTTTTTATTTCAAGATGAATAACCAACACGAAACTTAGAAATTAGCAGGTCTTGGGTAAGTGAGTCTTAAAAATTTGGGATTCGTTTGAATTATGTAAAGTATTCGGTTCAGAAATTTCAGACCTGTTTTACTCTTACTGATCGTGGATGATTTGTTTTTTTTTAGGGTGGGGGAGGGTAAAGGGTGTGTCAGTACTTTACAGAAACAGATTATGGTACCTATCTACAATCCGCTTGTAAACTGGCGTTGCTTTCTGCCTGGCGGAGCTTGTATATTACTACGCCAGAGCTGGCGGATCAAGCTTCCTGTACATATTTTCTTACTTCCCTTCTGATTGTAACTCTTGCAGTTGCACGAAACAAATGTTAATATTCATTCCTTAATAATTTTCGTTTAAAGAACCCACACGTTTTTTTCTTCAGGCACCAAACAGCTTTGCAAACCCAGTGACTGATTTTTTTGCCATGATGACGAATGCACCAACTGTATGTGTGTGTGTGTGTTTTGTGTGTGTTTTTTTTGTGTTTTTTTAATACTAACGCCATTGCACTCAGTTGTTGTTGATGGTGGTGGTGGGGGTAGATTGGCGATAAAATGTTTCACATCTGGACACCTTCAAGGGTCGAACATGGTGCATCAACTTTCCAACACAGGCTTTGTTGGCCGGATTTTATGTCGTTGCCGTAAAGACACGTTTCCCCAGTCATTTAAATTGATATGAAGGAATTGTTTACTTGGACATCTGATTTAAGGATTCGGCTTCCCATTATAATTACAAGAAAGAAATATGCAGTTCTGTGA